>NW_027271995.1:0-135000 GCF_040938485.1 Diadema antillarum
AGAACTTCTCATAAAAAATATTGTCATGGTGACTTACAGTAAGCTTGGAGCTCGTTATTCAATATACACATGCATACATGAACTTGAATGTGATAAACATTGCCAGTCAATATTTATTCTAATTCTTCAGAGACTGTACCACAACATATGATTATTTCTAATGTTTCTATGTTGTAATCAAAATCAAACAAAAACTTAAGTCAATGGAAATGAACTAATATTTCTAATATTGATTTCTTCTTGCGAACAAACTAATGCAGATAGCATAAGAACTAAACAAGAAATCTTCAACACTTCGTTCACATGTAAACGGAAATAGTGTCGGAATTGAAACCAGATATGTTTTGATGCATTGTGTGTGACTCGTACTAATTATAGATAATTAAAATTGCGTTTAGTTCTTTATGAGAATTAAATTTCTGTTTGATTCTGATATATATATATATTATATATATATAATTATATATATGTAGGATGTTACAGACTTCGAGCGAGAGCGAAGCGACCGTGAGCAGCAAGATCCAGAGGTCTCACTTAACCATGCAGACTTCGAGCGAGAGCGAAGAGACCGTGAGCAGCAAGATCCGGAGGTCTCACTTAACCATGCAGACTTCGAGCGAGAGCGAAGCGACCGTGAGCAGCCAGACCCGGAGGTCTCACTTAACCTTGATGATGCTGAACAGCAGAAGGTAATACGGATTTTTTTCTTCTCTTTCAAATATAAATCAGTGTGACAACAAGCAATCACACAATTAAAGACATATCGTCCTTTTTGCAGATCAGCAGAAAACCATCCAAACATCTGTAAACCCTAGAGCATGGTGGGCAGGTTGTATATTCAAAATGTGAAATAGTTAAATCATGTAAAATTCAAATAATGCACGTAAACAGTGCATGAGAGATAGTCTTGCTCAGACACTTGGAAGTTTTGTTTCTTGAAATAATAGTTATCTGTGTGTAATTTAAATTACAAAACACATTATGAACATAATGTACATTATAGAAGACATTATTCAATATTTTGTAAAAGTAATTAAAAAGGACTGTGTCAGAGACTAATATATTTTTTCGAGGTTCGAAAAAATAAATTCAAATTATAACGGTAGTTTGTACTTCACAAATGAAGACCCTACAGGTCTAAAAACTACACAAAGGTTTTTGTAACAGTGTCTTCTTCATTATATACCTTATTGTTTTACACCAATTGTATACACAAATTCAATGCAAAAGGGACATAATGTCTTTAAGGCTCTCCTTATCAATAAGTCCTCTAAATCACAAACTTATTAAAACAATCATATCAATTGTGCTTGTACTAGCATTTTGCTTATTTCTCCTGATGGCATAACGGCAATTGACTAAGCTCCTTCAAATTTAGCCAGGCAGAACGATAGCAGCCTCTTCCCGTGTTTTGAATAAAAGCGATATTTTTTATTCTTAATTCATAGATTTGTGAATTTATAACATAGTTCCCTGAAGACAGCATGGGCTTTCAGTTAAAACTATTAACATGTCATCACAGGCACCTTCAAAGCTTTTGAAAGGCTAATGAAAACTTTGCTAAAAATTTAACCCCTTTTTGTATTCTCTGTTTCTTTTTGTTTTACTGAGTCCAGTTAGATATTCAGATAATGCTCTTACATTGGCTTCTTGTCTCCATATATCACTCGAAGGATGAAATAAATGAGACGGAGCAAGATCAAGGTGACCGTGACTCCCTCGAGCATCAAGAGGGTCAGCATACCCAACATGAAGATAACATGCACGAGGTTCAAGACAGTCAGTCTGAGGTGATTATATGATATAAAAGGTGTCATGAATTATGATAATATGAGCAGTATTTCAACAACAAAAATCTCTGTCAAATCATTATCTACACTTAGTAACTGCTTATTTCGGAAAGTGTGATTGGCTCTTCATACACGGGTTATGTACTGTAGTTCAATTACAGACTTGCAATAGCTTACAATCAAGTCCATTGCAAACGCGCCAGAAATTTAGTTTCTAAATTCTAAATTCCAAAATTCGCTACAACTTGGGGCACACAAGGATCAGACTGGTTCCACTGTATGGAATAATCTCCTTTTAGTTAGATAAACTTTGCTCTTCATCAGAGTCCTTTAAAAGTAGTTTAAAACTCACTTCTTTAATGCTACCTTTTGATTACCCATGCCTTGTATTAATAATTTACTTTCTATCTTACTCTTCTATTTTCGCGTGGAGCATTCTACAGAGTGGATTTGCCGCATTACAAATCTCATCAATCATTATTATCATTATTACTTACTGTTGCAGAATTTTAGGGAAACTAATATGAGAACTGCCTCGTGCCGTTTTTTCGACCTCTAATTTACGTCTGTAAACTCGCTGAAAAACGCATACGTTTTTAGACGCTAAACGGTTCAGTGTAGGACAGTACCTTTGTATTCACGAAACATGGCCCATATCTAATATTGACTTTTCACTTGCATATTGACATGTTTCTGTGGATTATTTTTGAACCTTCAGTATATTCCCACTTTTTTACAATAAACTTATGAAACAAATTTCCTTTTTACATTCTGTGTGCTACTTGTAGCAAGGAGAAAGAAAGAGTTAATCATGTGTTATTTTCTATTTCAGAAACGTGGAGGAAGAGAAAACGGAATCCAGAAGAATGGAAGAAAAGACAGCAGTCAAGAAAACGTAATCGGGGAGAGGAATATGTTGTACGTAATAAAACAATCCCTGCCAGAAAGATAGGAAAGAAGTGTAACACAAAATGTCCCCATAAGTGCTTCTCTAAGTTCTCTGATGAAGACAGGAAAACATTGTTCGAGGATTACTGGAAAACGGGCTCCTACACCCGTCAGCGAGATTTTATTCATCACCATATTTCTCGGTCCAAAGCAATACCTAGAAAAAAGAGAAAAAGTCAGAAGCGAGTGCGTCACATGTACAAATACCATCTCCCGCTCACATCACAAAGGGAACGAGTGTGCAAACATTTCTTTCTCAGTACTTTGGGAATTGGTTCCAAGCTTATTGAGTATACATTGAAGAAGTATGAAGGCCCGTTTGCACGAGAAGACAGGAGGGGAAAGTTACCGTCAGTGAACAAAACTTCAGAAGAAGATGTTAAAAAAGTATGTGAACACATTGATTCATTTCCTGTTGTTGAATCACATTACTGTCGTGCGTCTTCAAAAAGGAAATATCTGGACCCTTCTTTAAGCGTTTCCAAGATGTACGCAATGTACGAATCGTCTGTATCGAAACCAGTTTCCTTCGCAGTGTATAGAAACATTTTCAATTCCCAATATAATTTGGGATTTCATCATCCGAAGAAAGATGAATGTAACACATGTGCTTCATTCAATAATTCAACTCCGGAAGAAAGGGAAGTTAAAGAGCAGAACTACAAGAAACACATTGCTGAAAAGGAAAGTGCAAGAGAAGAGAAACAAAGAGACAAGGAACGAGCAAAGATCGATCCAATCTTTAGCTCCTTTACTTTTGATCTTCAGCAGGTCTTGACTACACCCTATGGCCAGACATCTTCGTTCTATTACAAGCGGAAAATGTCTACGTATAATTTCACTGTATACAACCAGGCTACTGCATGTGGAAATTGCTTTGTCTGGCATGAGACTACAGCGAAGCGGGGAGCATGTGAGATTGGCTCATGCCTCTTAAAGTTCATGCAGTCACTTGATCCTGATACCACACACATAAGTTTCTTTTCTGACTGCTGTGGAGGCCAAAATCGGAACAGAATTATAGCTTGCACTTTGCTATATGCAGTTCTGCACACTAATGTTGCCATCATTGACCATAAATTCTTGATCAGCGGACATACTCAAATGGAATGTGACGCGATGCATTCCTGCATCGAAAGGAACAAAAGGGGAGTGACAATCCATCACCCCGACCAGTGGATACCAGTTATTCAAACAGCAAGGAACAGGAATCGGTATGAAGTTACCCACATGACGAAAGAGGACTTCCTTGATCTGCGTCAGTTGACAACACCCTGTGTGAAGTACATGAAGAAGGACAGGGCTGGCAATCCCGTCAACTGGTTGAAAATTCGTCAGATCCGCGTACAGAGGACAGACCCCTCTGTCATCAAAATAAAGTATGATTTCAACGAAGACTTCGTAGAAGTTCGCGTCTCGGGCTCAAGTCGAAGAAATGACATGCGTCTGCCTCTGTTGTACAAGCAACATCTCGCCCTCTCAAGGGAAAAGAAGCAAGATTTGCTTAGTTTGTGCAAGGACAACATTATCCCATCGATGTATCACAGCTACTATGAAAACCTCACGACAGAGGTACAACAGTCTCAGAGTGATGAATCCGAGGAGGAGGAAAATGATGGACACATGCATCAAACATCCGAACAGTGAATCATATTGTAGGCCTACTGTTGTGGCTTGAACACAGACGACAGTACAAATACATATACAGCTGTAGTACTCTTGTGCATCGTTTGAATTCTACACATCTTGCGACTTTGACATTTCACAGACATGATCCAAATACTAGTATCATTAGTTGTATACAGTGTTTGGTGTATTTAGGGAAGTCTGCAAAAGGACTTTCTAACTTTAAGGCGGAGATACACATACAGTATATAACATGAGCCAACCTGATGTCTGCATTAGAGCCTATTAGCATATGGAATGGAACTTTAGATTTCATACTGCCTTACTTTGGTAAAAGGAATCAAGAGACATACCATCCAAATTTGAGTAATTGACGTTTTTATATTACACCTAATGTGCTCTTCTTCCAAGTCAAATTTAATGCACAAACACTCACCTTGCTCAGAGATATAATAGGTTATACATTGTGATATTCCATTGATGCCCTTGCAAATTTGAGACACATTTTGGTCATTACAAGGAGTATCACTTTTGTCGCTTACTTCGTTTTGCCCAACTAGGGCACCACATTGAAGGGAGAATGCAATGACTTGGACTTGGACATTACTTAGATTGAACACGTAGGCCTGTACTTAGAAAATACAGTAAGTATGTACACATTTTTGGATAAATTAAAATGTATTCTAGGAATTCTGTTTTTCCATTGGTAATTCGAAATATTCAAAATTAAGTGCAAATAAGGACACTAACAATAATTACAGAAATACCTGGTATAATGTGTGCTTGTGTGACAATTGTATCATAATAAATTACAAAACGAATTGAATCGAATCTGCAAATCCTCAAACCTTGGGAAATTTGAATACATGTCTTCTTGTATTTCAAAATATTCCGATGAACTTGATGAGATTTGGGGTTTTTCGCCCAAAGTGAAGAAAATTTATGCTTAATTTACACCATTATCTTTATTTTTTGAAATGTAAGTATTGGAAGAATGTGACATGCCCTGCAAAATTACAAATGTGTTGTTTGAAAATTGATTTCTAAGTTGCAATTTGAAATGCCACGATTTCACTTTCTTAGACTACTTTCACAACATAACTAATAATTGTGATTAGCATTTGGATATTCTGCGATGCAATGACAGCAAGGAGAGCATGAATTCATATTAATGTAAATAAAGGCAAGAACAGTAAAAAAATGTCAACAAGTTTTGAAAAAGTATCATAGTTAGAGACGCGAGTATATACCTGGCAGAATGTCATCACAAGTCCTGCATAGATGCAACACTGTGTATTATTCGAAATGTATTAATCTAATTGTCGATTTCACTTTCGTAACTATATCTGCACAGCATGAACAAGAAAGTGAATAATATTTTGATATTTAGCATTGTTTCATATTTTATGCCTCCGCCAACGAAGTGGCCGCAGGCGTTATGTTTTCGGGTCGTCCATCCGTGCGTATGTCCGTCCCATTTTGTTTTTTTCAATATCTCAAGAACCGTGATGGTTTGACATCAAACTTAGTATGAGGGTATATGGGGGGGGGGGGAATAATACTTTGGTTCGATTTTGGGGTCATTGGGTTAAAGGTCAAAGGTCACAGAGGTCATTTTGTGGAAAAATGAGGTAACTTTGAGAAAATAAATAAAATGAATTTAATTGTATTAACTGCCTTAAAGATGGTTCGTTCCTTGAATAGCTATGCAACATCGTAAGTTGATTAAAATGTAATTTTAGACAATCTGAAGCTTTCACGTTTGGAATCTTGATGTATACACGCAAAACATTATGCCGTTAAATTTCAAACGACCTTTTTTCATACCTCGAAACAAATATCAGTCTGTATTACAGTCCCTATTTGTAATTATGTAATGATGTGTGAAGTCCTTATTTTTACCATATTATTACAATATTTTCCAAAATATCTTCTACAATAATGAATAATATGTTCAACATTTGTTTTTTTTTTTCAAATTATACGCAGAAACCTATTATTTCAACAAATAAACATGTCAATTGTCTGAGCAAGAACTATCAATCATGTATTGTTTATGTGTATTATTTGAATTTCGCGTGACTTATCGACTTCAAATTTTGAATATATAGCTTAAAAGTGTCATGTCAGGTAGACCGATGCCGCAATTTAAATGTTAATTGGCTGTATATATATATATATAATAAACTCATTTGAACATACATGGTGTTTGATTTGATTTCATTGTTGGTATTTCATTGGTCAGCTACATTAGACCATTAAAGCACAAAGATAGCTTTGATAAATCTGAAAACCTTTGAAAAATACTTCTCAAAAAATTGTAGTATTAATTTTGATCATGATCATTGTGCCAAGTCATTGAGCAGTAGTAATTGCTCTAAATTTCTTCATTAATTTCTAAATAATTTATGTGAGTTATTTAAGAATGGTCTCGAGGGCATTCGAATGAATACATGCACATTATCAGCTATAGTTTACAAGGTGTAACTATGAATAAATCGTTAGTCTAATATTTGTTCAAAGCGTGAAAATTATTTAGAAACACTTGCGAGAATGTCTTAAGATATAAAGAGCAAGTTCTATTTTATTTTCTGTTTTTCATTCCCAAAACTATCTCTGTGCTTAGTACCAGACCACATTCAAAATTTTCTCGTACAATATACATGTATTATCTATGCGTAACTCTTGATTATTTTTTTCTTTAAAAATTATGAATTATGTACCAAATGAAATAACCAATGCTGCAAAATATTATCCCCTTTTGTCACGGGCAAAATATGTTGAAATAGCTTGCAGGAATTATCTAAAGGCAAAATAAGCTGCAAATCCTTAAATTGGCAACATAATTCTATACACTGTTGTAGGTGCAAATTGGCAACTTTTTCGATTGGAAAGGATTGCCACATGTTTTTATGCCATATTGTATACACAAAGCATACATTTTCATAGAATTGACTTAGAAATGAAGAAATTTATGTTGCTAATTTTAATACTAAAAAGCGATTGATGTCCTCTTAGGAATGTGGTCTGGTATGCATGGGGTTAATGCATTTCTCACAAATACAATATATTGAATCCTATAATTTAGAATTTTCCAGTAATAAAATGGGGATAAGGCCCCACTACAGTATATAAAAGACACGACTGATAAAGCCTAGCAGTTACGTTAAAATCACTATTGGGTACAGACAAACTTAATGCACACATGTTATGGAGTGACAGTACCCTTTCAACACCGTCAGTTCGTGCGATGTTAAATGGCAAGAAGGGGTTATCGACGCGCGCTTTAGCGTTAACCCCTTTTTGCCATTCAAAAGCACGCGAAGATATGGCTGTATTAAGGTTACTAATGGAAAAATTGTAATTACTCAAAGATTTAATGAGGATTATCGCTGAAAGTACGCTTGTAAAGTAATTAATCGTTAATGTACACTATATATAAGAAATGAAGGAATCAACCTTGATTAAACCCAATTTTGAAGCCAAAAAACCTTTAAAGTCGATTATCTCGAAAACTTTTTTCGCGCAGCCCCGCGTAGCTCGGATGCGTTAACCCCTTTTTCCATTGAGGCGACGACATGTGATACCGAGCACGAGTCACGAGTACGTGACACAGCAACACACGTGAGCAAGCGCTCGAAAACGGATTAGTTTTCGACTTTTACTACACGGTGAATTGAAAGTCGAAATATACCTGGTAATTGTATCTTAACAATACGCCCTTCTCGAATCTGGGTGTTTATTTATATATACTTGCACATACATAAAACAAATTGCCAATAAATGTGTCACTCCAATGTTGCTCGTGAACCGCTGGCGATGATTCGCCAACAACCTGGCAGCTGTAGGGTTCACAAAGCCAGACTATATATACACTGTATATACGAGTTCTTTTTACTCAAAATACTCTGTAGCATACTAGTAATATATATTTCTGTATATGCACCGAATCAATTATAATCCCTTCAAATTCCATGAGGAAAGCTTTCATCTTCCAACCAAATTGCAGTTTGTAGAGGAATTCATACTCACATACTCAATACCTGCAGCTATTCAGCTTTATGCCAAACTGCATTTCTGATTTTTAATTATTTTTCTTCTATTTTTTTATTTTGACGGTCAGGGATATACCATTATATTCACAGGAGTGAGCCCTATAAAAGGTCGCATTTCTTGATTATTTCTTTTAACCATTAATGTGTTTTTCAAAATGATATTTCGACCTACATCACAGATTATGAGAGATTTAAAGCTCAAAGGGACACTGTTGAAAATGATGCACATTGTTTATATATATATATATATATATATATATATATATTTACATATATATATATATATATATTTACATATATATATATATACACTGTAAAAACATCGGTGTTAGATTTAACACCACGGGTGTTAAATCTAACACCGATCAAACTTCAATAAAGGACCACACCCACAGGTGTTGAAAATGCACTGTGATGGTGTTGAAAAGTGTTCACCTGACACTTCGTGGTGTTAATTTGACACTGTACCTGGTGTTATTTTGACACTGTACTGGTGTTAATTCAAAAATGACACCACGTGGTGTTGATTTGATATTTGTTGGTGTTAATATCAGTGGTTTAACACCCGTCCAGCTTCAATAAGAGACCACACCAGCTGGTGTTACTTTGGTGTAAATTTATTTTCACATTTTTTCAAAAATCTAGTATTTTAATGTAAAATTCTTGATCGTCTTGTTTAAATTAAAAATCAACAAGAAGTGCAGTTACTAAGAAACTCTTCAAAAAACAGTTTAAAATTTGGAAATGACACCCGGAGGTGTTAATTTAACACCATAAATGAGCACCGAAAATTTAACACCAGCTCGGTGTTCACTATTTAACACCGGACTTTTTGCAGTGTATATATGTTATATATTATATAAATATATATATATATGTTATATATTATATAAATATATATAAATCTTGCAGAATGACCAGTATTTTTCAATATGTATAGTCCCTGAAGTGAGATAATAAGGGTCTATTCAGATTCGCCGGACCATTCAGATTCGCCGCGATTATGCCAAAAGTTACGTAATTTTTCAAACCAATCAGAATGCATTTACGGAGATTGATAGTACGTGAGAGATCTTCGTAATATATATATCAATAGTGACTATAGATGTTCATGCAATGCTATGTAACACGCGTGATGTGTTTGTTTCCATCCTAACTTTGTTTTCTTCTGTTAATTGTCATACATCTAGAATTTATTTTCATCTGGCGTGCTTTAATTTCTTTCCCCGCCAGAAGTTGGTTTACATTTTGAGTTTATTTTCATCGGGGGTTTGCTTTCTTCAGATATCTGTTTACTTCCGCGGAGTTTATTCTCATCTTGTTATGGGGTATATATCCGGGGTTTGCCCTTTTCATCAGAAGTTTTTTTGTTTTTGTTTGTGTTTGTGTTTGTTTTTTTAACATCTGGAGTTTATTTCCGTAATATATGGTGCCTGGTCTGAAAAAAAGTTACAGATAAAAATATCAATTCTTTTCATTCCTTCATTCATTTATTTTTCCATTTCCAACCGAAGCTATAGGCCCTTAAATATTTAACAGAAATTGAATACATAGATTTCATTATGATACATATTCAAGGATAAGTTTACAACATAATTATTGTAAGTATACAGAAATGCTGGAAAGGGGGAGGAATGCTAGAAAGCAGTGCTTGTATAGGGTGCACCCCCCCCCCCACACACACACACACGTAATACAGCAATAAGACTGATAAAGGCCTACATAAAAAGTGGAAAAAACAACAGGAAGTATGATATGGAGACCTATCCGGCTATAACTATAGCCTAACTAACCCGAAACAAACACCCGAAACAACTTATCCCTTATTCACTATAAGTCGCTGTCATGCAGGAAGAGAGAGGGAAGAGAGGGAGGGAGTATGTGTGTGTGTATGTGTGTGTGTGTGTGCGTGTGTGTGGGAGAGAGAGAGAGAGAAGGAGAGAGATACTTATCACGTGGAGTGAAGTAACGACAAAAAACAAGGACAATAAGAGCACGAGAGGTATAATGGATGGATGGAGCCGCTCAGCCGTGATTTTAACGGAATAATAAAGTTGGATTTTCCAATAAATTCTCTGCAACCATTAAAGGATCAGCACAATTTTATGAGGTATATAGTGTGCTCACAAAAACTCTACTTCAAAGGGTGGTGTAAATACCAACGGCGTAAATCCGTACTGAGGAGTGGGGGGATGGTCACCATCACCACGATTACAAGCCCATAACCGGACCGGCGCAGCCTTGTGGGGGGGGGGGGGGGGGGGGGGAGCTTGGTGCCCCCCCCCCCACACACACACACACACGCACACTTTTCAGGGATCGGATGTCCCACTCTTTTGCATGAAATATAAAGTGGGAGGAAAGTGGCAGCAAAAACATGAAGACTTTTTGTTCTTGTTGTTGCTTTTTTTTTGCTTGTCAGATGACTTGCGGCGGAAAATCAGACCTTAAAAGTATGAAGACATTTTTTTGTTTTTGAAATATCTGTGAGAGAGAGCGGAGCGACCGGGTTAACGGGGGGAGGGTGTGTATGGGGGGGGGTGTCCCTCTCCCACACGAGGAAGATTTTGCATTTTCAGACCTGAAATTCAGCAATCTGGTGCACACTTTTGGTGAAATTTTTGTTTGTTTTTTCTTTAAAAAAACAATAGAAAATGAGATATTCACAATATGTTATTGAATGACTAAATCGTAGCATTTCAGCTCTTGCTCCGCCTGTGCGACATCACTGCGAAGGCCTACTAAATAGTGGGGCCTATCACCGGCGTAGACAGGATTTGATCTTGGGGGAGCGGTTATGAGATCGTGAGGGAGCGAAGCAAGCGAGGGGGGGGGGGTATGGTAGGGGGTTTCTCCCTCCCACGGTGAAATATTTTTACATTGAAAATTTTGACATTTTACAGTCCAAAAACTGCCGTTTGTAGCTATATTCTTCGCTTTGGAAATTAAGGGGGGGCACACCGTGCGCAACTGCTGTCAATCACTGGCAGCAACATCAGGAGAATGGCATAGCGATTAAATGCGAGCGAGCGGAGCGAGCGAGCTTGAAAATTTTGACATAATGCTTTTACATGCGAAAAACTGCCGTTTGTAGCTATACTTCTTTGCTTTGGAAATCAAGGGGGCCGCACCGGGCGCAACTGTTGTCAATCACTGGCAGCAACATCAGGAGAATGGTATAGCGATTAAATGCGAGCGAGCGAAGCGAGCGAGCTTGAAAATTTTGACATTTTACAATCCAAAAACTGCCGTTTGTGGCTGTATTTTTTTGCTTTGGAAATTAAGGGGGGCGCACCGGGTGCAACTGCTGGCAATTACTGGCAGCAACATCAGGAGAATGGCATAACAATTAAATGCGAGCGAGTGAAGCGAGCGAACTTGAAAATTTTGACATTTTACTGTCCCAAAACTGCCGCTTTTGGCTGTATTTTTTCGCTTTGGAAATTAAGGGGGGCGCACCGGGCGCAACTACCGGCAGTTACTGGCAGCAACATCAGGGGAATGGCATAACGATTGAATACGAGCGAGCGAAGCGAGTGAGCTTGAAAATTTTGACTTTTTACAGTCCCAAAACTGTCGTTTGTAGCTATATGCTTCGCTTTGGAAAATAAGGGGGGGCGCACCGGGCACAACTGCTGGCAATTACGGGCAGCATGCAACATCAGGAGAATGGCATAACGATTAAATAAAAGCGAGCGAGTTTGAAAATTTTGACATTTTACAGTCCCCAAACTGTCGTTTGTGGCTGTATTTTTTCGCTTTGGAAATCAGGGGGGGGGGGACACACCGGGCGCAACTGCCGGCAATTACTGGCAGTAACATCAGGAGAATGGCATAATGATTAAATGCGAGCGAGCGAAGCGAGTGAGCTTGAAAATTTTGATATTTTACAGTCCCCAAAACTGTCCTTTGTGGCTGTATTTTTTCGCTTTGGAAATTAAGGGGGGCGCACCGGGCGAAAATTGCTGGCAGTTACTGGCAGCAACATCAGGAGAATGGCATAATGATTAAATGCGAGCGAGCGAAGCGAGTGAGCTTGAAATTTTTGACATTTTACAGTCCCTAAAACTGTCGTTTGTGGCTGTATTTTTTGCTTTGGAAATTAAGGAGGCGCATCGGGCAAAAACTACTGGCAATTACTAGCAGCAACATCAGGAGAATGGCATAATGATTAAATGCTAGCGAGCGAAGCGAGCGAGCTTCAAAATTTTGACATTTTACAGTCCCAAAACTGCCGTTTGTAGCTATATTTTTTCGCTTTGGAAATTAAGGGGGGCGCAACGGGTGAAAACTGCTGGCAATTACTAGCTGCAACATGAGGAGAATGGCATAATGGTTAAATGCGAGCGAGCGAAGCGAGCGAGCTTCAAAATTTTGACATTTTACAGTCCCAAAACTGCCGTTTGTAGCTATGTTTTTCGCTTTGGAAATGAAGGGGCCGGGGTGCACCGGGCGCAACTGCTGCCATTCACTGGCAGCAGCATCAGGAGAATGGCATAGCGATTAAATGCGAGCGAGCGGAGCGAGCGAGCTTTAAAATTTTGACATTTTACACTCCAAACACTGCCGTTTGTAGCTATAGATGTGCTCGTGAAATTCATGTTTGGTGATTGTGAGTTGATTGAAATATATCAACAAAAATCCTTCTGTGATACCAAGGAAGACGTATATACTGCTTTGGATGCTTTTTTGGGGATTTTCTGAGGAGGATTGCAGAGATTTTAGACGATTTTCTTCAGCCCCGAGCAAGGCTTTGGAAAGCATGGAGGGTCACACCGCGAGTTAATAGTCCCACATGGAAGGATTTATGCAGTGATACCCAAGGGCCCACACCCTTCTGAAGGGAAGTCAACACTGCCCTGCAGACACATTCAAACCCTTCTTTATGGTTCAGCGGTACACCAGTCATCGTTTCATCATTCAACTGCTCAACTGTAAGTCGAATTTCGATTATTTTTTTCCAGCCGCCATTTCCGTTCGAGCTAGGACTCGGGAGCTTCACTGACATTGTTTCATGAGTAGTCCAAGCTATGACACAAGATAATGTCTAATAGGAAGACCAGTGTTAGTAAACCAGTAACTAGAAAGGGGAGTACATCTGCCTCTACAACTGCCTCTACACATATAGATGTAAACCAGGAAAATTTATCCAGCTCATCCAAACCAGCGGTAGATTACACCTGTGGCAGTTGTGACCTTATTGTGAAGGATGACGATGCTGCTATTGAATGTGAACTTTGTAAATACTGGTTTCACTGCTCATGTCAAAATGTTTCCAAGAAGCTATATGATACCATCAATGATAAAGACTGTGATGTACTGCACTGGTATTGCCGAACTTGCAATGGAACGGCTGGAAACATGTTAAAGATGATGACTTCCCTTCAGGCAAATCACTCTAGACTTTGCTCGGAGGTAGAAGGCTTGAAAGCAGAAATGAAGGAGTGTAAAACAAAGATCTCTGACAACCAGCAAACAGTGGAAGAAAAAATTGATGAACTCAAGAAGGGTATTTCTAGTCACACAAAGGAACCACAAGGTGACCTAGTTGAAGACATGGAGAAACTTGTTGCTGGTAAACTGGATGCTTTTGTGGAAAGAGAGAGAAGGAAAAACAATATCATCATGTATGGCATTCCTGAATCCCAGAGTCAGGATGCCGAAACCAGAAGAAAAGAGGATCTTGACCAAGTGTGTTCCATCCTTCATCAGGATCTCAAAGTGGAATCAGATGTCAATCATGTGAGAACATGTACCGTCTTGGAAAAAAGTCTGAGTCTGCGAGACCGCTGAAGGTTGTCATGGACAGTGGAGCCACAACAGGGGAAGTTTTTAGGAAAGCCAGGTCTCTCAAGCCAGGATCACTCCAAATTGCCAGAGATCGCACAAAGAGTGAGAGGCAAGAATACCAAAGACTGAGGAACATCCTGAAGGAGAGAACTGACAGGGGCGAGGAGAATCTAGTAATACGCGGCGGAAAAGTGGTTAAGAGGACTTTTCGCCGGGGAGTCAGCGACCGTTAGACAACCGGGTGAAGGAGTTTTTAAGGCACTCGTCAACACTGCACAGTATTGTGAAAGTGATGCACAAAGTGGAGCACAGAGCACAGCACACCATGGTAAATTGAGTTTTGTACCAGTGAACGATGATGCACACAGTGGAGCACAGAGCACAGCACATGGGAATTTGAGTTCAGTACCAGTGAATAATGCATTACTGTTCAAGGACCAATGCCCTCAAGATGTCAGTCAGAAAGAGACTGTGTATGAAAAGGGTAATGTTACAACCGATAAGCTGGATGGAAAGCCTGAAATGGAATCATCACTCAAGTTCTTTTACACAAATTGTGATGTTTTGACCAACAAAAAGGAAGAGCTTTACACATGTATTTCACTCACCAAACCAGATGTAATAGCATTGACTGAGATTTACCCGAAGAGATTTGCTCATGATTATAATATCCAGTCTACCGAATTACAATTACTAGGATATCAGATGTTCTTGCCATCTCAGACCAAAGACAAACATAGAGGAGTTGTGATATATCTAAGAGAGGGGATTCCTGGCAAATTGGTAGACATAGACAATGGAAAATTTGATGAATCAGTATGGATACAATTGTCTATCAATAACTCTGACCTTCTCTTTGGATGTGTCTACAGAAGTCCCTCAAGTAGCTGTGATAACAACATCAACTTGAATGATCTCCTCAGCACAGCATGTTCAATGAAATACTCACAGTTGATAGTGGTTGGAGACTTTAATTACAGAGGAATTAACTGGCAGACGAACATCGCTTCTGGAGTAAGCGACAACAATGAGCAAGCTTTTGTTGATACTGTGAATGACCTGTTTCTTCATCAACATGTGAAGGAAACAACCAGACAAAGAACAGGCCAGAGACCTAGTTTACTTGATTTGATCTTAACCAACGATGAGGATATGATTAATGACGTCATCATTGGCCCACCCATCGGCAAGAGCGACCATGTGACTATTACTTTTGAGATGGATGTCAGCAACACACAGGAAGAGGAGGAGCCTATTACGAGAAGCTACTATCACGCCGACTATGACAAAATGAGGTCACAACTGAAGGATATTGACTGGAATTCCAGTTTCGAGAATGCTACAGGATTACAGGCATGGGATATTTTTGAGATGACTCTCGACAGAGCTATAGAAGATTGTGTCCCCTTGAAAAGAAAGAGAAAAAGAAACAGACCGGAATGGATGAATAACGAAGCCCTAGAGGCAGTTCGAAGGAAAAGGAAGGCTTGGAATAAATATCGTGACAGTAAGAGAAAACAACATCCTGACGTGAATCTACACTGGAAGGAGTATGTCAGGATAAGAAACATTACTACCTCAGTGATCAGGAAAGCAAAAGCAGATTTTGAAAACAAGCTAGCAGAAGAAATCAAGCAAAATGCCAAAAGTTTCTGGAATTATGTGAAGAAGCAGACAAAACCAAAGTCGACAGTACCAGATCTCCAAGCACCGGATGGAAGATGGGCTAAAGAGGACCAGGAGAAGGCTGAGAACCTCAATAATTACTTCGGAAGTGTCTTCTCTGAGGAGAATACTCACGCAATGCCATTTGTTGAGAGAAATTGCAATGATCTTCTCACTGACATAGAAATTACAACTGAGGAAATAGATGACTTGTTGGAGCATCTGGACATCAACAAATCTCCAGGTCCTGATGGTATTCACTCTCGTGTCCTAAAGGAAACACATGCTGAGATTGTCGAACCCCTGCAAATGATATTCACAAAGCTAATCAATGAGGGAAAATGTCCACTTGTATGGAAACAAGCTACGGTAGTCCCTATCTTCAAAAAAGGGAAAAAGAGTGACCCAGCCAACTACTGACCTGTCAGTCTTACTTCCATTGTATGCAAAACTATGGAGAAAATTGTTAGAAATCGTGTCATGGATCATTTAGAACAAAACAAGTTAATGAGTGACGAACAGCACGGATTTCGGGCTGGAAGATCTTGCTGTACTCAACTGTTGGAGGTTTGCGAGGAGTGGACTGATGCAATTGACCAGGGGCATGCCATAGACTGTATCTACCTTGATTACCAAAAAGCATTCGACAGTGTGCCACATCGACGTCTGATGTGCAAACTTAGATCATATGGAATAGATGGTACCTTACTTGCCTGGATTAGTGACTACCTTACAGACAGAACCCAAAAAGTGACGATCAACGGGCATGAATCAAAATCTATTCCTGTGACAAGTGGCATACCACAGGGAAGTGTGCTGGGACCAACATTGTTCAACATCTTCATTAACGACCTGCCTTCTACAGTTGATTCCAGTGTAAAACTATTTGCAGATGATACTAAGCTTTACAGGATAGTGGACTCCAAAACCGACTCAGACTCATTACAGAAGGACTTACATGCAGTAACAAATTGGTCTAACAAATGGCAACTGCCATTCAACGAGAGTAAGTGCAAAGTAATGCACTACGGGAGGAAAAACCACAGGTATGACTACATACTGGATACTGACTCAAATCCCATCTCAATAACATGTGGAAGTGAAGAAAGAGATTTGGGGGTGCTATTTCAGGAGAATTTGTCTTTCAGTAAACACTCAGCAGATGCTGCCAATAGAGCCAACAGTAAAGTGGGAATGATTAAGAGATCTTTCACAACTCTACAGAAGAAGGGCTTTCTCTCACTCTACAAAACAATTGTGAGACCAACATTGGAATACTGCAACTCAGTATGGCACCCAACACTGAAGAGGGATGAGGACATGCTAGAAAAAGTCCAACAAAGGGCAACAAGGCTTCTTCCTGAACTGAAACAAATGACATACCCAGAAAGACTCAGAGAACTGCACCTTCCCACTCTGGCTTACAGAAGACAGAGGGCTGACTTGATACAGATGTTCAAAATTCTGAAAGGCTTCGACAGAGTAGATCCCTCTAAATTCTTCCAACTGGCCAGCGGTTCAACAACAAGAGGTCATGGTCTCAAACTTGTCAAACAACGTATCCATTCTAGTCTGAGGCAGTCAGCTTTCTCAATAAGAAATGTTAACAATTGGAATGCACTACCCAAGGAGGCCATCAACGCTACCACCATAAACCAATTCAAGTCGTCCCTAGAAAGACACTGGAGAAACAACCCAATCAAATATGAGCCCTACCTGAGACGGGACAGAACTGTAACGAGGGACAAATAAGCTTTGCTTCCAGTCTCTACACCCAAGTATACCCAAGTAAGTATATTTTCGCTTTTGTTTGTCCCACTTTTATGGGGGAACCACCCCCCCCCCCCATCGACGCCTCTGCATATGAGGGTGCTTTTGTTAAGTGAAAGATCTGCTGCACACTCTTTGATAAATTAGGGAAATATACGTCAATCTCAAAAGTGTACAAAGTCTATCGAAAGGGATCCTGTATAGCGGAGCTTTTGCATGTTTAATATGACTGCAATACAACGATCTGGTGCATAGTTCTGGCGATATTTGGACAATTTTCCATTAAGAAAGTTAGAGATTTGTCCTCATCTCGGGAATTGCTTGGGGGATAAATGATTTGTCGGCCTAAACACTTCCGTAGGGGCGGGGCAAATGCCCCTTTGCCCCCCCCCCCCCCCCCCGAGATAGATTCGACGCCCCTGATCTTCCCTGGGTATGCTCATAGATGTATCCTGACTGAGTCACCAGTCACTGTCGTTTCTCAGGAATGATTCAGGAAATGGAGGGGGTTCAATTATGGCGATATAGTTTTTGTTATGGTTTGTTTGTTTGTTTGTTTGTTTTCGTACATATTTTGCAGATGGTCCCCAGTTACTCGTGTCATAGCATGTTTACATATAGGCCTATACTATTTGACGTTGTCAACGTCTGAGTCATACCTTACAGTGTATGTCGATGTTACTTTCTTCGCGAGCGAGCGAAGCGAGCGAGCGCTTGAGAAAATTATGTATACATTTTCCTACAAGATAGAATACTGTTCAGCTCTGTTACCTGTCTGAAGGCCGGCGTACAAACTTCATGCAATATGCCAAAATTGATACAATCACATTTCTGCTTCCTCCATTTTTTTTTTCAAAATTCAGGGGGGGGGATGATTGTACAGGCCATCCCCCCTCCTCCATTTCAGGGGGGGGATATATCCCCCCACCCCCCCCCCCCCCCCCCGGGATTTACGCCCATGCATAATAATAATGAAAAAGCATCGGAGAATATGTAAACAGAAACAACGCAACGGGGTCTGAGCAGAACCGTGTGAAGGGGAGGCGCCTTTACAAAATTAAAGGAGGGGGGCGCACACATCCCTCCCACTTTTTTCTGTTTATTTATTTTGCTTGATATCCAAAAACGAAGTAAAAAAACAAAGGAATCGTCATAAAAAGTGGGTCCCACCTTTCATTATAGGGTCGCTATGATTTGGATATCTCAGCCATTTAAAAAACAATTTTTATTTGAATAAACTTTGAATTCCTCTTAGAATTATAATCACACTCTTTTATATTTCGTTAGAAGTTTCTCATTATCTCACAAAATCGTCGTCAAAAAAGCTGGAAACCTTAAGACCAATCTCAACGGAAACTGTATACCATCCCTTAAAAAGAGAGAGAGAGAGATCATATAGTTTTGGTTGAGACATAACAGCACGTTTCTAACATTGGGTGAGATAACGAGATACCTCTTACGACATACAAAAGAATATAACATAATTCGAAGAGGAATTCAACGTTTGGTTTTGAAATGGCCGAGATACCCAAAATAGAGCAATCCTATTAAATGGTGGGACCCACCTTTTATTACGATCGCTTTGCTTTACTTTGTTTGTGGATGTCTCAACAGTTCTAAAACTGAATTAATTCATCAAAAAAAACTTAGAATGGTATGCTCTGTATTATTTCATAAGTGGTTTCTTGATAGCTCGCAAAACGTTAAAAGACTAATCATCTCACCTATACTAAGCCTATACCATCCACCAAGCGTAGTTATGGTGATACGCATCAGTGGACATTCCGTACTTGACCAGACAGCTGCAAGTGCCAATGCCCCTATTCATTATCGCGCAGCACGAGTGCACCCACGTTAATTACCACATCCTCAGTCCGTCATTAATAGCCATCATTATTGTGTTTTTCCGGTGCAAGCCGCTGCGCGTGTGGCATTGCACTCACAAGCTGCTATAATACTCGTATACATTCCATACACTGCCGAACAAAGAGTGTCGGTGGTGGTAGAAATCAGTGTTCAGCAATGTTCTCTTTATTATACAGGGCGCGGACGTCAGAGACGTCAGGCGAATATCGTGTCTCATCTCCCTGAATATAGGCACACTGCTATAGTGATAACAGTGGAGTATACTAGTAGGTCCTATACTCTTCAACCAGGGAGGTGCACCGCCCTGCTTCAACGAAGTACATGTACAATGTTCTAGGCTCCTCATTGGTTTGGATATTGGTTTCAACGACATGTATTCGCATTCACGCTGTTAATCGCAGAACGCTGCAATAACCCTTCTTCCATCGGCGTCCATGTTGGGTGCCAGAATACAGAACTTCGTAATTTTCACACATCCAGTTCAAGAATCCCGCTCACCTAGTAGGCTACATCCATGGTCTGACAGGGGCGATACACAGAAGAATCGTGATTATGACGTCAGTAAGTACAGATTGTTATTGTTCATAATTATAGATCCCACAACTGGTATTGACGCACTTGATACGTTCACATAATTGAACGTATTGTTATCTCTCCCGGTCATGGTCGTCTAATTTTTTCAGAGAGGTGCATTATTCCTAATTTTGGAGCTCCCCCCCCCCCCCATAATGATTGGGAGGTGTGTTTTCTTTTTAACAAATGGCGATGTTTATGGTAGGAGCCTACACTTTGCAGACCAATCACTATAGATTTTTTGTATTCCGTTTGAATTATGTTTACTGTAAATGTCATTTATTGCATGCTGCTAGCTGCTCGTATAAAATTTTTGTATTTTCATATTATCCCCCCCCCCTTCGTAGTTCGTAGTGTAAGAATATTCTTCTTATGCCTCAGTTCTTTGTATATAGAGCCGAAATCAATTTTTAAAATTGTTCTTTTTTTTGTGTGTATTCGCTCGTTCTGCGTGTGACAAAGCCTCTCGATCCCACACTCCCGCTTTCCGTAAACCCCCACCCCGCGGAAATTTCCGCGCATATGTATTGTTACACTGTAAAAACATCGGTGTTAGATTTAACACCATGGGTGTTAAATCTAACACCGATCAAACTTCAATAGAGGACCACACCCACAGGTGTAGAAAATGCACTGTGACGGTGTGGAAAAGTGTTCACCTGACACTTCGTGGTGTTAATTTGACACTGTACCTGGTGTTATTTTGACACTGTACTGGTGTTTATTCAAAAATGACACCACATGGTGTTAATTTGATATTTGTTGGTGTTAATATCAATGGTTTAACACCCGTCCAGCTTCAATAAGAGACCACACCAGCTGGTGTTACTGTGGTGTAAATTTATTTTCACATTATTTCAAAAATCTAGTATTTTAATGTAAAATTCTTGATCGTCTTGTTTAAATTAAAAATCAACAAGAAGTGCAGTTACTAAGAAACTCTTCAAAAACAGTTTTATATTCGGAAATGACACCCGGAGGTGTTAATTTAACACCATAAATGAGCACCGAAAATTTAACACCAGCTCGGTGTTCACTATTTAACACCGGACTTTTTGCAGTGTACTCATCTAGGCATAATTTTGTGTTGAAACTGTCGTGCGGTGCGCTTATATTAATACACAGGCCACGATTGCATGGCCGTTGATAGTACAAACTGAAAGTGTTAGTGAGATGAATACATGACATTGTGTATCACAATTTGCGGCTCAGTAGAATGCGTATAGTCTGAATAGTGGAAGAATCGTCGGTTGATAGCATCAGTATATCAGATAATGAGGTCAGTCATAAATAATATGGCGCAATCGGGGCCTAAAGCTTACTAGTATTTGGACAGTTAAAGGGGAATTCACCCCCAAAATACAATACTTGTCATGTTGATTGAGTGGATGGAGCATTATCAGTAGAATACATTAGTGATGGTTTGAGGAAAATCGAGCAATCCGTTCAAAAGTTACATGAATTTTTGAAGTTTTGGTGACGAGACCTATGGATCAGAAGACTCTATTGTACAGATCATCACATCACATGATTATTATGGACTGCCCATAATAAAGAAAATGAAAAGAAAATCAAGCATTTTTTGTTCACTTTTCTAGCATAATGAAGGAGCACTATGTTGTAGACTAACCTCTTTCCAGAAAGCAGGGGGGGGGGGGGTATTACCCTTGACATATACATTGTAACACTAACGAGTTCAGGGAATGTGTACTTTTCATATGAAGTGATATTGGAATTTTCTTTACACTTTCTTTATATGGTAGTCCATATTATTGTGATGTCACGATGTCTGCCTTCAGATCCATGTGGTCTCGTCACGAAGTTTTAAAAACTTTTCAATCGATTGTTCGATTTTCTTCAAACTTTCACTGATGTGTTCTACTAATATACAGTATTGTTGCATGCACTCAATCCACATGTATAGGGGTTATAATTCCCCTTTAAAGCAACAACAACAACAAAAAATCTTCGAGGAGTTATACAGTGTATTTACTAGCGGTCAATATTGTGGCTCTCTTTGCGGATCGCACATCGGTGATATCCCAGCATAGTTGACTTTTAATTGCATTTTTATTTTATACGCATACTGTACATTGTAGCTTTTCATATACAATGTAATTGAAGGTTTTGGTACCCCCCCCCCCCCGCCCTAGTGTTATTCTTTCGGGGGAGGGGGATCCAACAAGTTAATTTTACTACACTGTAGTATTATGTATGCATGCTATCATGACATCTGACATCCCCTGCATGGCGTTTGAAAAGGAGAACAAAAATAAAAAGCTGTTCGTATACAGATAAGCTACCTTACTGAATTTATGGATTTCTGATTTGCAGAATTCGTTTTAGGAACCCTCTTGGTGCTAAACACCACACAGTTGTATACAGTACGTGTAAGAGTATAGAGTGCAATGTACTACATTTAGTTTTAACTCTTTCCATTTTTTTCTTGTGGATAACAGGTGGTCCCACGAATACAAGATAGCTGGGAAAACCTCAATCACTGAGTAGCGTTTGGACTCCAGCAGTGAACAACTACATGTAAGACATTGCAACAGGAATCCTTTGGACACTTAGCTTCTCTTGACTTGCAGTTTCTATTGTCAGAAGCCCTCTTTTCAAGAGCTTAATAGTACCGGAAAGGAGCCACCGAATATTAACTATGGCTAAGTGTGTGGAAGAGCTCGACGCTTTGTTTGAAGAAGCGTGGAGCCGCATTCCCTGTTACATCGGACAGTGCTCGGATGACTTTCTAAGCTCCCGCGGTTACCAGTCAATGCCATGTTCTCAGGATGCGAATTGTACGGAACCGACCGAGCAGTATGCCCGAGCAGAAGAAAATTCATCATCACTTGGAAAAGCGAGAACGGAAGCGGACTACGGAGTTAGCACGCAGACGACACTGCAAGATGTAATCGATACTGATCGATCCAGCATAGCACGTGATACCGTTACATCCTCATCCCAGACAGTTGGAACTGGCGTCAAAGTTGAGTGTCCTGAGGTCCAAGAGTTTGGAGAGATAAAAGAAGAGTTCGATGTCTTTGAAGTGAAATACGAGCAGGGAGACGTTTTGAGCGATTTCTGCACGGAACAACATGACTCGCTAGATAGTACCGCGATCATGTCAAAATCAGCTGGCCAACACCAAACCCCGACAAAAAATGATGCGAGAACAACCTCGAGTGCACACAAAGAACAATGCGTACCAACTGAGGCACGCGAGGAGATACGAAGCACTGCAGGAGGTCATGGGGATATCGATACCATCTTTAGAACACGTCCACGCCTTAATGATGATCATGGGTCTATTAATTTTTATCGAGGCTTGAAAAATTACCAATCACGAGGAAAGTTCACGGATGTCTGCATAGATGAAGTGCGAGACAAGGTTGAGAGAGTGGTAATTGACAGATGCACATACTACAGGTGTAAGTTATGCCAAAAGACTTTTTACGAACTGGTTCCTATAATCAAACATGCCAGGTCACATGCCAAAGGAAAGCACTTGTTTTGCGACCAATGCGGGCGGAAATTCAAAGGCAAATTCAGTTACGACATTCACTTACGGCTCCACGCACAGGGCCAGTGGAAAGAAATCCCTGGTCCAGGCAGCCGTCTGTACACATGCCAAAAGTGTCACAAGTTCTTTCCCACCAATGCTTTGTTGTCATTCCATAAAATGACCCACAAAGAAGAATTCCCTTTTTGTTGTGGCGTTTGCGACAAAAGGTTTCGGGACTCCAAGGTTCGCATGATGCACGAAAATACACACCAAGTTGTCAAAAAGAAACTGGCCTGCCCTGTTTGTAGTAAAGCTCTCAGTTCCACGGCAACGCTCAATACTCACATGAAAATACACAAGTACTACAAGGCCGACATCGAAGCATACGCTTGTGACAAGTGCCCGGAAACCTTTGGATCTGCTGGAAAACTCCAATCTCACCTGAAAACGTGTCATCCTCCCCGCCCTTTTACCGCAACATGTGAGAAGTGTGGCCGCAGTTTTTCTCATCCCACTATTTTACAACAGCATCAACGTTCCTGCCACACCGAGAAGCCCACGACATTCCCTTGCAAGGTGTGTGGCAAAGAGTTCGGCAGGAAAGAACTGGTTTGGCGTCACATAAAGATTCATTCCGATGCTCGCCCGTACAAGTGTCGACACTGCGACATGGCTTTTAAGCAGTCCGATGCCAGACATCGGCATGAAATGCTACATTTCAAGGATGGCGAGTTTCGTGACGTTAAGCAACATACGTGGAAGGTTAGCCACGGAAAGGACGGAAGACAACTTCGTTAGATACCACGATTTTATTATGAGTTAACATTAATTTGGTTTGGGACTGAAAGTGACTAAGCAATTCAAACTGCATCTTAAACTCATCTCAGCCGAAAGGTCACGTGACCTGCAGCGATCATTCATCGTCCGTCGTGTGCAAACTTTTTTAAAAACGTTTCGTTGTCTTTCATAAAAATCCCCATGTAGTGCTGTGGATGACAGGTTTGACTCTTGTTTTTGTTGTAGATGTTTGTTAATAATGGAGATAAGCAGTTACGATCTTCATACGAATTGCACTTATACATACATGTGGAGGGTTATTTTGATGAGAAATTATACCTCTTATCTTCACTCCTATTTTGTATACTAACAATCTTTCGCTAACCCGATTCACAGGGTACGTTGTACACAATATTCTAAAAGCTGATGCTCGAGTTTCAGAAGTGATTATGTTTGATGGGATATTGAGGCTGGTAAAACAACCTAACGTTATCAAGTTCGTGTGTGAAATCGGAACGAATGAAATCTCCAGTGACATCATCAGGTTTCAAATTCATTCTGGCCTATCTCACTATTCTATCTTTGACTACTTTTCAGCCAGATTCAGAACGTTGTCGCTTGTTATTGCGATTGCTCTTCGTCCGGCGTGTGTCGTGCGTCGTGCGTATTTTTTTTTTCACTTTCATTATTTTTCTTGAAAACCCCATGACCGATTTTCACCAAACTTGGCGGGTAGCATCTAAGGGGAATATTATGCTCTCGTCGTTCTAATGGGCACCACGGAAAGGATGGCTGACAACTTCGCTATATATACGTCTGTGATTCTACGTAGGCTCGGGGCTGACGTGCCGAAAGTACTTCGTGCTGAAATCAAAGTTAAAAATGAAAATGAACAATGCAGGTCATCTTCATGTAGTTAAATCGGTGGTCACGCACGGACGCTCGTGTGGTGTTTTTATTTTTGATTAATTTTTTTTTTAAGGAATCAGGCTGATGTAGCCTACAATCGTCTCTCGTACATGGTTTTTCCTTTTTTGTGTGTGTGTATGTACAGCGCAGTACTCTGACAGATTTTGATGATAGTGTGCAGTACTTTATGCTTCCGACATTAAGTGTATTCAGACGCATTGTTTATGTATTTTCCGTCCTTCCCTATAAAAGATATCATCAATTAGTGCATTATTTGAAGAAAGATCTGGACCATGGGGTCAAGGAGCAAGGGTCAAAGATCAAGTGACACTAATCGTAAAATTCAAGAATATTTGCTTTCTGAATCAATTAGCAGTGGTAGCCAAGTGAAATCACGTTCAAGGAATATACAATGTACACTGAAACACATTTGGCGTTTTGCCATCAAACTTTCAACACATCTTTTCAGTTTTTAACCAATCATGTGAAACTGGTCGTCTAATACATCATGTAATGTCAAGATGTATACAACAAACCTATATGGGAGAATAATGCGATATGGCGGAGGCATACCAGTCGCCGTAGCGGCATTTCTAAGTTTGCTTCCAATGATGAATTCGCCACGAAGTGTCGCCGGAAGTACTGTTTGCGTGTTGCTCGGCCGTCTGTTCGTCCACAATCAATTTTGCGAACGCTTTAAAACTTGGCATATGAGTGGACAAAGGTCAAAAGTCATAGGTCAAGGTCCAATGCCAAAGATTTTCACAATTTCCCCTGGGTTATAATATTCATGTATCTCTGCAATGCCTAAATTATTTCCATGTAACTCGATGTGTATAAATGTACGTGAATTACGAGATATTTTGGGACGTAAGGTCAAGGTCAGTGGTCAAGTTAAAAATATTAAAATTCCCCTTTCCCTTCTTTATCTCGGAAACGGGTCACGGTATACTTAGCATTTACATGGAGGTATTGCCTGACATGGTTTCTCTTATGACGTTTTGGGCTAGAGGTCAAGGGTCAAATGTCGGGTTAAAATAATGACATAAAACTATTTGATGCTACTGTTTTCACCATACCCGGCAAATTGGACGCATACTCCCAGCAGTGTTTAGTAAATGCAATTTGTACCATTGTACATTACCACATAGTGATTATGGAGGGAATAGATTTTGGGGCCACATGGAGTTAAGAGTCAAGAGAAATGAAAAAAAAATCACCTTTACTTCATATTTTGAAGGTATGGCGCACCGTAAGTATTGTCAAGAAAACTAGTGAATATCACCAGATGATTATTCGTCAAACATGTGAAATTGCCGTCTCACATTGGCAATAAATGCATAGACCTACTGGGAGAATAATGCGATGAAAAATACGGAATTAACACGCCAGTCGCCGACATTTCTTGTTACAATGTATCTGCCACAAGAACAAATTATTAATTTTAGTCGGACAAAAAAGAGAATAAAAAGTTTGCGTTACATCAGATTTCGCTGTGCAGGTACAATATCTTCTATTCATTGTTCATTTTTTTTTTTGTGAGTGTTCAATCAATCATCAGCACAACTGTACGGTGTATTTTTGTTTCTTTGAGCAAAATGTGTTTGTTTGTTGTTTTTTACTATAATCATGTACTCGTTCCTCTCAATGAATGAAATAAAAATGCATGATTTTCACTCCAACATCACAAGTTGGAAATAGTTGTAATGAAGGAGTATTAAATTTTCTTTCGTCAACAAATAAGTTTGTCATCTGTGTGTCAGTTACCCTGCTACTAAACTTTGCAATTGAAGGGGACTTTCCCAAAATCAGACAATTTCAATTGATCTGTGTTCCTGTTCACAATCTCGTCGTACAGCTGTATGCGATTAAGGTCATTGAAGACTGTTTATTATTGACATGCTGTACCTGCGGTATTGGAAATGCTGGAGGGTCTTTCATGAAAACTCTGTAATAGATATTCCATGTATGATCTTGGTGCATATTGGACAGAACAGGTGCAAGTGTGTTCTTTTCATCCTAACCAACAGAAGCCATTCATACAACATTTACTTGTAAATTACCACTTTACCATGTGTATGTATGTATATACATATATCAGGGCTCGACACTAACGATGGCCCGGTGGCCCGGGGCCACCAAAAATGAAAGTCGGGCCACCAAATTTCAAAAAAGGGCAAATTTGGTGGCCCGCCTCGGGCCACCAAAATTTTTTGAAAAGTATGTCAATAAATTCGTAACTTTTTGCGCCTGAAATTAGCAGTTAAATTTGTTCAAAGGATGGATGAAAAGGACTGAATGAATGCCTGAGAGTGAGTGTTGCAAGTTTGTTGAAGTTTATTTATGAGTAGATATGTCCAACTTCTAATTTTTACTATCATAAATCTTAAATATTTGACTCATTAAAAAAAAGGACTTTTAATGTTTTTTATTGTTTTTTTTTCGGGACACCAAATTTTTCTCTCGGGCCACCAAAAATTTGAAATTTAGGATTTTGGTGGCCCCATCGGGCCACCAAACAAAAAAGTTAGTGTTGAGCCATGTGGGCCGATATACAATGTACACACACACATATATATATATATATACTTGTAGTCCGCGTGTTGGTACCAGTACAGAAAAGATGACGAAGTAGGGTGGTAATGCATTTCAGTCCAACAATGCTATTTATTCCCACCAAAGTTTCGATGAATACATTCGTCTTCCTCAGAGTCGTCAATGACAATTATGAAAGCAAACAAGATGACTCTATTTTCTATATAATGATACAAAAATGGTTACCACTATGGTTAGTAGGGCCCTACTTATGTATTTATAGAAAATAGAGTCATCTTCTTCACTTTTATAATTGTCATTGACGACTCTGAGGAAGACGAAGGTATTCGTCGAAAATTTGGTCTGAATAAGTAGCATTGTTGGACTGAAATGCACTACCACCCTACTTCGTCATCTTTTATATATATATATATATATATATATATATATATATATATAGTACAATGGACTCCCGTTATAACAAGTCCTCGGGACTTGCAGTTTTCTTTCGTTTTGTCGAAATTTTGTTACCACAGAACAAATAAACAATAAAAAAGCACAGAGTGGATAACGTTGCGGCCCGAATTTTTGACTTTGTTGTAACCAGTATTTCGTTATAACTGTGTTTGTTATAACAGGAGTACACTAGAATTGAAAAGTCTATGCTTCAGAGCTCAAAGCAAAACATTGTATAACTGTTCACATGGCTTATAATGAAAGCTCTCTATATTAAAGTGTGTGAACACATGTACTTTGCAATAAATGGACTCAAAGAAATACAAAATGAAACTTACTTTTGATTATCAATTGTCATTTATGATTGTATTGTTCTACACCACTGTATCCCTGCCTGTCCAATCATAATGCTACTCATCAACAATCACACATTTGAGTTCTCCTCGATAAAATGATGTGAAATCTCATTGACCAGAGTATCATGCACCTTTTCTTTCTAAAAACATTTTTAACACAGGCAAGAAGTTACACAGCCAATACACAGCAATCAAGCTTGACATCGACAGGTACAGGGTTTCTCTTTAATATGTTGAACTTAACTCACCGTGAACTTGGATTGAGAGGGTATCATTTGTTCTCTCACAGAACGCGATATCCCAAGAAATCCGACACCTGTGAAGACTCCATTTGGCACAACAGTTCACCTAATATTTTGAAATTCAGTGATACACTACAGGTACACCGTGTATTCATTAATTTATAGGTACAGTGCAACTTATGAAATGGGTTAACATTTCTGTCCATATGTTTAAAACTCATACACGATGTGACAATTCCATGGTTACCAGCAAGAGTCCTCAACTGGATGGAGCCCTTCAGATCTTGGACAAATTTCCCCCGATTTGATAAATATTGTATTTTTTCAAAAAGAAAATGTGAATGGTATTTTTTTGAAGAAAATGTGAACAAACAATGTTTTCTGTGTGTGTGTTTCAGTTGTCTGCAGGGTGAGAGGACAACAAACTTAGAGCAAGAGGGAAACACAGCCCAGGGGCTTTTCTGCTTTAAACTATCTTATGTACATAAAAAATATTCCAGAGATACACATTATACACGTATCAGGACAGTTTATATACTTCTGTCGTCATTCTTATCACTTCTATCTCATATCTGTGATAACAGATAGTGATCATCTGTCAGCCACACATTTTTTTTTTCATAAATGACCAATATTGATGATCCGATATACACCACGTTATCCATATATGCTTTCCATATTCTTGCTTTCATTTCAAACAATATACAGACCTCTTACCGCTGTAATCTGTTATCACACTTCACTCAAAGGGTACCAAAATGCAACTATTACACCATTTTATGCTACAGCATGTCTAAGCACATGGAAATTGACCTCCAAAATGGGCAAGACTTCATTCAACTTCAATTCTAACAAGATATGGACTTAAGTTATCACGCCTTACTGCCATCCAGTTTAGACTAATGACTGATCATTAAAATGTAGAGTCATACACTTCATGAGGTGAGGAAAAACCAATGATATTGAAAACAGGTAGCACCACATGTGCCACATGGTGTGTTGGTTGCTTCGTTGGACACAGCAGGTATCAGCAAGTGTATAATCAAATAGACCATACGCCAACACTTGCAAAATAAAGAATTATGCAGAACTTTCTAACAAGATCCTACAAAATACTTCATAAGTCCTCTCTAAAATCTCTGACATGACAAAAACAAATTTCTCACTGTTAAACAAGAAGGCAAAGAGTGCATCTAAAACGGTCTTCTCCGGGTTGATATCCTGAAAATGCCTTTCTGGGAGGAGGTAGAGATCCAAGAGTGAAATTACTGATATACCTTACCTTTATACTCTCCTCATCATAACATCCATTTATAGCAGTACGAGGGAAGCTCATTCCAACGAGTTGTTCGGAACAATAAAAATGTCTTCACTATAATGGATATCTTGTCATATCAGGGATTTAAGAAAAAAGAATATTAAAAGAATGGAATTCACACAATTACCTTGTTATACATACAAAGGTTTTGTGCTAAATAATACCATGTCATAACGAGGTTCCAAAGTAGCAGCATTCTGACAAGGGCAAATAACTTACTGGATTTGTATTCATCCTCAACGTGATTCATTTCAGACTATCCAAGGTGAATTTTCTTCAGACTGGAAGAAGAGATAGAGTCTCATTCTTCATCTAACTGGGACTGCTTGTTAGAAGAAACAGTGTGCAAAATGTTCTGAAAGGCTGAATACACTTCAAAGCACCTTCCATTCAGTTACTCTGATCCAAAACCATTTATTATACTGTCCAAGCATTCAAAATAATCAAAGTACCTCAAAACCACTTTTAGTGAGTTCTAATACTGACAAGCCTTCAGAGGAGACCATTGGCTTATGTGTATGTAGAATATTGATAATATTCAGTGGCATACTCCATGTCATTCACCCCAGATATTTCAATGTCCTGTCCATGATACGAACCAACACTCCAGTCACAAAACATCACAGCTCACGGGACTCCATCGTGGGAGGGAAATACCGATTTGCCTATGCCTACATTGATGATGAGGGCGCTCTATCAACTTGAATCTTACTGGCCTCCAGCGGCTATAATCTGAGTGAATTCAGGCTTCAAGGATGCTCCCCCTACGAGGAACCCGTCCACGTCCGGCTGAGATCCTAAATCACGGCAGTTGGCTGCATTTACAGAGCCTACATGGGAAAAATAGCAAAGTGAAATACCGATATATTTCTTGGTTGTATTGCTTCAACCAAAAGATCTTCAAGAATTTGCCTTATTTTTCTTTTTGCAACAAATATCAACTTGCTGTTATCATTTTGGTACCGCTGGATTTTACTGTATACATTTTATCTTACATTGATGAAATATTTGGTGGATCTGTCAAAATTATTTCTGAATTTTTCACAATTGCATATCAAAACAAATTCAAGAAATATCTGTCAATTTGAGAGGTAAGCACATCAAGCTACAAAAAGGTGCTGCCAATTATCTACATGAAATAAAGGTCTAGTGCTGGTGGTCGTAGTGGGAATGTCACTAACCTCCATAAACGATCCTGGTGTTGGCGGAGACCGCGGCACTGACATTCTCCGTCAACCAGCTGCGGAGATTTTGGTGGACCTCTTGGGCCTGCTGTGGAGTGGCCGTCTTCCCTGTCCCAATGGCCCACACAGGCTCGTAGGCGATGACCACACTACTCCAGTCCGAAATCACATCTAGATGGAATGGACACAATTTTAGTGCATTGACAGTTACATGTTGAGTTAATTTTCAAGTGCTAGAATGTCTTAAGCAGAAACATGAGAATTTGCCAGAAAACCAGATATCAATAAACACAAACAAATAAAAAAGACAACTCAATGTTGTCACAAACTTGGCCAGCCTTGTCATACTGCAAATATAAGCAGAAAATATAAATCAACTTTTTACTGCATATCATGTGTATTTTTGAAAATTAGAAAACAAAGCAATAAGAAGATGATGCATTAGTTTTGCAATGGTCTTACAAACTTTGAAAATTCCTAACTTTTTAATTGATTTTCCAATTCTCCTCATACTTTCACGTATGTGTTCTACTAATACACTATTGCTGCTTTTCACTCAATCCACATAAATTTATATTTGGGCTTTTGGTTTTTAGTATTAGTTTTTTTTTTTTTTTGATATATCAACCATGGTAAGACCAAGTTTCATCAAATAAAATATGAATTCCTCTAAGAATTACATATTATTTCATATTTCACAAAAGAGGTTTCTCATTTTTTCACAAACACACACAAGAAGTTGAAAATCTGCAGCCCCATCTTAACCACAACCGTACCATCCATTCAAGATAATCAGTGCGCACCTGCCAAAAATTTCATCTGGCGATAGACAACCTCGTTGGTCTGTCCACTCTCTCTCTCCTCCAGCTTCTCACCGATGCAGGCAATGACCTTCAAACCGGCACTGAGGGCATGCTGCGTCTTCTCTGCGATCAGCTGACAAGGGATGGCAGTCAAAAGTCAGTATTGGTGAAAGAATAAGTTTGAACATAGAGCTACCTTTTGTAGCTCTATACTTTGAAAAAAAAGGGTATCTCCACAATGTGTATTTACTGATTGCATTTGGGGTTCAATTGTGCTCAAGACATCATAAGTTCTTACATTACCATGATTAGATACTAAATCTTCTAAATGCACTTGAGATAAGGATTATCTGGTAACAGCAATTACTACTTCCTGTCTGTGATGTGAAGTGATGTCATTCCTCAAACACATTTCCTGTATGCATACCTTTACATTATGGACCTTGTTTTAAAGCTAAATATCATTAAATTCATCTTGTTTCCTTGTATCAATTTCAGACACTCTACCTGTAGATGAATGCTGAATACATTTCAAAAATGGCAGTCTGAATCTGAACTACTTAGTATAAACACCTATACCACTTCTGTCAGTGTTGGCTACACACCATGTGGCATCTTCATTAGACATGGGGCCATCACTTTGGCAGCTAGAATGATGGGCATCTATTACGACGCTGAATTCATAATGCACTAGTCCTAGCTTCATGTGCAAACCATCTTTCAGTTGTATGGTAGACATTAATTTCACTGACAAATTTGGAAGAACTTGGGTGTACAGGCCAAAAAAAAATAAAAAAATAAAAAAATCTTGCAACTGTAGCATTTCATACCTACGGATATTAACACTGAAGTATGCATACATTTTAACATCAGAATTAATTTTTACTTGCTTTCTTGAATCCAATTTGAATAACTTTATTTGAATCTTTTACAATGACCTGTCCTGTATGCTCACCATGTGTCCTAGAACAGTTGCACAAATAAACAATTTTTGACAAACGGCTTGTTAAACTAAGCTGCACGCTACATGCAGCTACATGCAGAAACCTATGCTTTGGCCCATGGTCAACTTTTGGAAGGGGAGGTCAAACATTGGTGCAGATCTTTAACCCTATCTCTGTCACGGGCCGATTAAATCGGCCCAAAAACTGCAATAGAAATGCTTCGGCCGATATTATCGGCCCTATTTTGATTGACAGATTACTTCAAAGGCTATGACACTACCACTCTATAAACTCATTTGTGATTGGCTGACAGTGTAAGGAAACAATTTCCAGCCTAAAAAAAGCTTCCCCACCTTTAACCAATCAGGAAAGCTTTCTCAAAGTCCAAGAAATTGTGGTGGCCCCGCCCATGTTCATTTGCATTCAGACTGCAATGTATTGTGTACAGTTTTGCCATGTGTGGAGAACTTACACCAATCTGTATATGTGGGACTGTAATAGAGATCACTGCGAGCGGTGAAAAGATCGTACACGTGGGTCAATTTTCATCTATTTCATCTAAGTCAAAATAGTAAAACATGAAGTGAAAACATTCAGATTTGGGATTTCAACATCTCTGAATTCTGTGAAGGGGTATAGTTTCAGTAATATCGGCCTCATAAATGATCTGAAGAATAGATGAACACTGCACATTCGGTGCAGCAGTTGCAACTGTTTACTCAGCACTAACAGCAGTGCAATGGGTCTCTAGTTAGCCGGGGCCAGCGGGGCAGGTGTAAGGAGCAATAGGGTTACAGTAGCTTCCTGCTGGCGGCCTGAAACTGTACAGTCTTGATGTTGGGGTATGTTTGACTGTTTATTATTATTACATGATGAAACCGTCACTATGCGAAACTTCAGTTCAATGCAGGTTTATCATAAAGAAAATGACTGCTGTGATAGTTAATTCTGTTTCAATAAGGACAGTGCAGGAAGTCGTAGACTAGCATATGATGATCAACTGGAATGCATGGACACTCCAACGTCGATATTTTCAATAACATTTTTTATCCTGATTAGCTTATCATTATGGCAATATCATAGGACAAGATTGATATAAATTTGAAAGAAAAAAGCACAATTCATTTTATATTTTCAGCTTGACAAGATACAAACACGCTTTGTCTACTTTCAGGCCAACATCACTCACAAAATCAGAAATTACACAAAATGTGTGAAATCTAGGTTGTAATTGCCACAGACTTTTGCTCATAAAATGAAAAGTACTGATGCTATTGATGAAAAAATCATACCATCTCAAAGCTGAATAAATTCTCTACAACATCTATGAGACCTTTTTGTGATGCAAGCTCATGTTGTGTGGAAAAATGAGGTGGTAACATGTAGAAATAAGTCTGCATTGATAATTATGTAACATAAGAGGGCGTCCTACTTAAAATTGAAGTGCGCCCTCACTCAGATTAGTATGGAAAATGAAAGTTTAGACCATAAGCTTTCAAATGATGTATAACATGACACATTAATGTCAATAATAATAATCAGAAATGGCCATCAACAATCTTGTGTCTGTGCACTGCAAAATGTCTGAGCAGTCTGGCTACGGCGTACGTGACAGATATAGGGTTAACATGCTAAATCCCATAATGGCAGCATTATTGTCACTGCATACCTCATCCGATTCTCCAAACTTGTGTCTCCGCTCTGAGTGGCCGAGAATGACCCAGCCAATTCCAAGGTCCTTCAGCATAGCAGGAGAGATTTCTCCGGTGAAGGCACCCTTCTCCACCTTGTAACAGTTCTGTGCAGCAACACTGACATTTGCAGGAATCTTCGAATTCATGTAGGAGAGGTAGACAGCTGGTGGTGACACCACCACATCTGAAAGGAAAATGGCTGACTTGTTAGAGTTCATGACAAATAGAAACACAGCTGTAGTGTCCTTGCCAATAGGGCAATTTAGTAAGGTGGTTTCAAGTGCACTGAACAAGAATGTACAAGCATATAATGTGATAGATGTATACTGAATAAATGTCACATCTCCTAGGTCAACATTCTAGGAGTCTACTAGAATAGCGTCTACAGTCATCCCCCCTTGCCGAAAAAAGAATGAGGAAAAGTAACCTCACATCAACCCCCCCCCCCACCCCGGGGGCGCTCCTTGTACACAGTTATGCTGTGGGATCGCCCCGAGTCAAAAGTGCTTCCTCTGTAAGTTGGAAAAGCAACACAAATTTTCACGCAACTATAAGTTTCGTAATTTACCAGCAAAAGGCTTACTTTTAAATGTACATAAGTGTTTTACCTTATTCATACGAGTCGTTCACTTGTTAATTTCCACATTTATCCCATGTAGTCTTGAAAAGACGTTTTTCTATGAAATCATCTCCATACACAGGTACCTCCTGTTCATTCTTTGGCTTTCGATGCAACAAGAGTCGCGATGATTTTAGCCTTTGAACCAGGCCCTTTCGCTGCGCGCTGTGTAGTGGCGAGCGAAAGGGTGCGAGTGTAATGCGCCCATACCAGCAGCAAGTGATCAGGCGCCACACAATGTCGCGCAGCAAGAAGAAGTGCCTGGTCAAAAAGGCTACAGTGCTACCGACCCGAGCAAGTGCAGAGGTTTTAAATCCTGTCTTCCTGAGCAGTTGTCAATCTCGGAGATCCCTGCCGACGAATCATTCAATGTTATCAATTTAGGCAGAAATGGACTATTACATTCCGCGTTTCCTCTTGTCAATAACCAGAATACATCGGTAAGTATTCAAATTGATGCATTTTTCAGTCTACTGGGTCAAATTTAACTGCGATACTACGCCTTTCCAGATCCAAAATCCTACAATGCGCAGTCCCAATGCTACGCATTAGGGCTGGTAGCAGTCCCCCCCCCCCCCCCCCCCCCCACCGTGAAATTAAATAGGACCCTATACTTCAAGCTTGAATTTAAATCTTATCAACAACTGTTGACAATCTTGGGTTTTTATGTTTTTGTGTTTTAGGGGGCTAAACAAGCTTAAAATAATGGCAATTGTGCACTCTACGGCCCTATATTATCGGTACCTCATTCGCCGTGTGCTAAGGTGATATCCCATAAACCATCCCGCACTGAGCAGCTGGCGAACTTCTCTTGCTGTATGGAACGCCGTTTAACAAGTGATAAGGTCACTAAAAGCCCGCCTCACTCACGGCGCTTCTGCGGAGCTAGCTGACACATCAAACAATGTGTGATCGCGATTTCGCGTGCCTTTGCTCTCCGCTGCAGGATTATCGAGCTTTACATTATATACAATGTTGCATTGCAGAAAATTGCCATGATCATGGCACAAAGTGTGAGAAAGTTTGCAGTAGTCTGTGATATTATAGATTCCATTTTTGAACTTCCTAGCTTGCGCTGCCAGCTCGCCACAACAGTTACGTGAATACTATGTATTTTCATGTCTCTTCATCCATCCCGATCCGAACCCATCACAAATCGCGCAAAACAACCATGCGGGCGAGGCTTGTGTGTGTGTGTGTGTGTCCATGTAGTGGCTGCCCGTAAATCGGTAGCTATTCACACTTCGCACGGCGTCTGGTCGGGCTCGTTAAACGGTAACTGTGTAGACGAAATAAACACTAACAGACTGACGAATCGAGATAAGATTTTGGGTTTTTTTATTATCATTTTACAGAATAATTCCGCCAAGGCCACGAGCGGACATATGCCCTCTGCAATAGTTTAATTAGTGATACCCTGCTTAATATATAACGCAAAATTTAAAATCATGATTGAAGCACGGAAGTTTACCACTCGTTGCATTCCAATTGTGTGCCAATGCACAGCTCCTAGCTCGCGTTTGATCATGCCACGCCGCGCAGGCAGGGAAGGGCATTAGAGCAACCATGTGGCGTACCGTAAGAGCTTTCATCACACACACGCACGCTGACACATTCACACACACTGCATGCCTCCCAACACGAAATCTCACACACATGTATACAGTACAGTGCCGGAAGACCCGCTGTGCCTGATAGGAACTCGAATTCGCACGCACTGCTCGATTAGGGTAAAATCTCACACCGATAATATAGAGCCGTAAAGTGCACAATTGCCAAAATAATTAATCCAGCCCCCTAAAACCAAGGAATGCAGGATAGCCCAACTGTCTGTAATTTACGTTTTACGTAGGCCTAGTCTAGTAGTTGTGTGCATGCACGTGCACACGGTTGGTAAAATTTTAATTTACATTGTATATCTAAACGGCGCTGTGTTTTGGAAGGCAGAGATAAAATCGTAATCATCACATCTTGACTGGACAGGTGCAGGTGGATGCAGCTCTTCCGTCCTGATCCTGCAGGACACGACATCACCTTACAAAACGTCTTTATTTAGTGTTTCAGGTCCTACCATTTTATGGTAAATTTGATTTTGCATTCTTTAATAATGGCCTTACTCTTCCAACAACCACTAGACAACAGTTAGACCTTACTGTTAGTCTTTAACTCTTACTCTAGTCTCGGTAAAGTACCTGGATATCTTACCAGTATTTCCGGGGACCTGAGCTTCCTCCAATGTTTTCAGGAGTCCGTCAAGGACAGCTTTGCTCCCGTTCATTTTGTAGTTCCCTCCTACCCAGAAACGTCTGCCGCTTGCCATTTTGCTGTATTTTACGTCGGCCTATCTCTGACTTTAACAATGTATCGTCTGAGCGGTAACGAGTGGTGAACTTGGAGTGGATATGATGAGAATGACAGACAGAGAACTAGCTTGCTATCTAAGCTAGAGACACAGTCGGCCTCGGAGGCCTACCTTCCTCGCGCGCTTCGGGCTAGGTAGCATACGTACATGCACTCACGTACACCGCACCGTGGACCACGGGCGTACAACGTGACGTTCATTTTCGTCGCTACGTCACCCCTGACCTCGGAGTTTCCCAGTCCAGCAAGAAAAGCAGCCACGTTCGTGGTAATAAAGTTTGATAATGAAGTAAATGACTATTTATCATTTAAATGCCTATAAATTTATGTTGAAATTATAATACAGAATAAAAACAAAAATAAAAGTAGATATTAATTAACTTATTGTTTTTTATCCAATAATTACTAAAGTTTTATCAAATAAATAATTTTGATCCTAAGCATGTGTACGCAACCGGGAATTACGCAAGAGAAAAATAACCAAGTTGAATAACATCGAAGCTAAGCGTACCATGCTCGCTCCTTCTACACACACATACATGTCATTGATGAGGCTATCATACTTTGTCATCATTCTGCCAGGCCCCGGTGTCAGGCCAGGGAATGCTCATCATCTGCATCAAGCAACGCGCAACGAAGGTATCCTGAATTCCTCTGGAAGGTTGTGATCAATTACCACTGACGCATTATGGCACCGAGGAAACGTTCGAAAGCAGGGAGGAAGAAGGGCCTGCCAACTCCAGCTGCAGGAAAGAAACAGCACTGTCAGTCGGGAGCGAGGAGGGAAGAAAAAGATAGAGCTTTGTTGCAAGCTGCAGAAGAGCGCCAGACCGACCCCGATGGCGATGAGACTGGGAGTAAGGTGTGTTCGAGATGCTACCACCACACTTGCATGTCATGACTATCGAGAGTAGGACCTACTAACTTACTCAGTAGACAGTAGATCCTGTACTACACATTACTATTGTATTGATAAGTCATAACTTCTCTGGTTCTAGAATCTAGTCACCACAAAGACCGACATTTGTACTAATAAACTGCTATCTTACTCTTAGTTAACAAGAGCTGTACCTGGTCACAGAATACACAGCCCAGTCGCTGTACGTAGGTAGGTCCTAGTCTTATTCGCACAGCATACTTACAGCGTCTGGTGGTAGGGCTAACTCTTAGTTTGCTAGAGGTGAATTTATTTTCCTATGCAAACCTACGTCTCGTTTACAAGCCAGCAGTAATAAACTTTACAAATAGGCTGTGTGAGTGAGACATGCGCATTTTTTGTCCATTATAACTACTAGCTTTCCTCACCCCGGCGCGGGGCACTGTAACATAGTAAGGGTCGCTGCTGCGGTTATAGCTTTCCCAGACATTCAACTTGATAAGTCTCAGAAATTGCCATAAAAATGAAGATCAAAGAATTAGTAGATCAATGAATAGGCATCATCCTGTGTCATCACTGAATTAAAGCAAAGTAGATAGGGAAAGACTTCCATAATAATGGCGATTATAATGTTTATGTACCTCCACTAGACATGAGCTTCCTCTGAAGTCGGCATTTCCCTAGGACACCGAGATCAATGTTACCTTAACTCTAAGTCTCTATTGAACCCTAACCCTAATCCTAAACTGAGTAAACTCTAATCTTAGTCCCAAAGCTCAAAGCCACCTAAACTTATTCATGCTACTTGTGCATAACACATAGCAGGGGGTACATGTATATGACATATGGAACTCTTGCCCAAAGTAGACTCAAGTAAAATTAACTGCTTCCACTCCTCACACTCTTTTTGTTGGTAATGATTATTATGCGATTACCCCCCAAATGCAACAATCTTTCCAATATTATATAGCGTGAGTGGATATGAGGACCATTTGCTCACCCGATGCAAGTTTATGATTTATATTAAAACCGTGAATTTGTGATCACAGTTGTACAGATGAAGATACAGTGTCATGCAGTGTTAAGAGAGAAGGGCTCAGCAGAGAGTGTGCATGGTATACTCCATAATCCACAGGCTGATCGACATTCCGGATGAACACTTCATACCAGCCACTGGACCATCTACACGAGGGAATCCAAACAAGTTTCAAATCCCGTATGCCAGAACCCAAACATATCAGAAGACATTCTTTCCTGACGCAATTAAAGCAAGCGGCCCTTGATTCGACATCTTAAGTTGCGGAATCAAAATAGCGTGCATGATCCATACGCTTGTGCTGCAACCAACGTTCGAACGCCTGTGACCATTGTTCGGCACCAGGTGACCGTGGTTCAACATTCGCGACGTACGGACCTGTGCGCTCGCCCTGCCTATGTGAATATATTAAATTAGCGCGCGTGCCACGCGCGGGCAAAACTGTATGTACACATAGTACATCGCATGGTATCGCACAACGAGAGCGCGGTACTCCATGTACTCCACATGCTGTGCGAGAGATTCAACGCATACACAACACGACGAACCATGGTGATACCGCAAATTCTGGCATGGGTGGAATGCAAAATATAAATATCATGTAAACGCTCAAGTTATCTCAAACGGCTGCCATCATGGCTGTAGGTATACACGCTGTACCTTGTACCTTGTACCTTGTAGAAATAGACCTCCGGAACACTTCCTCTAGGGAATATAACTGGAGGTTGAAGAGAGCTGGGCGGTGGTTATTAATTTAATCTATTTATTTAATTAAAACAGTCAGCGGTCTTAATGCATTTTTAAAATTTTGGTTTGATGTTGAATCAACGGCAGTCTGGGGTAGCCTGTTCCAGGCGGAGATTACTTCCGGGAAGAACGACTGTTGGTGTGGCTTAGACGTGTAGTGGTTTATCTGGAACTGCTTTGAATGCGAGCGTCTTGATCTGCTAACTTTAGGTCTTGTGTAACTTTCCGGATTGATGTCTATTTCCCCGTGAACATCCTGTGAAATGTGATGAGTCGATGGTCCTGGCGTCTTTGTTCCAAAGTTTCCCACTTGAGATCTTTTAACATGTCACTGACACTAGCATGCGTTCTATAATCACCTTGAACAAATCTAGCAGCCCGTCGTTGAACTCGCTGAAGAATTTCTCTATTTATTTGGGTTCCCGGGTTCCAGGCCGATGTAGCATATTCGAGGTGAGGTCGGATGATGATTTTATACAGATTTTCTTTAACTGTCTTAGAACAGACAGATTCAATGCAGATAAATGGACTAGTAACTTCAAAACATGGAATGAAACGAGTCTATATGTGTTGCTGTGCAACTTTACTTACCCGTTACTTACCCATTGAACTGCTTATGCGAGTTGACCCGGGAGGGTCGCGACAATATTTCGGGGGGTCTGGCGACGTGGCCCATTGTTGTGCTCTTCGGAACACGTGTGGAGGTAGTTGCATAGTTTGAATTTTGCGCTTGATCTGCGCCATTTTTAATTTTTATTTGTAATAGTGGTCTATTCATGGAACCCTGTCGAATTAAGGGCCACTTGCTTTACACTATGGAACTCTTTACCACCAAGTATAAGTAGAAGCACCTCTCTACAGATCTTCAAACAGGGGGTGCAACAGGTTAGGCTTCGTTAAGCCTCTTCTGTCTTTTTTAACTGCACGTATAGAATCTGTAGTGATCTTTTTACTCGCACTTTTCATCTGGGCACTTGACAAGCACAAGTACGATAATAGGCCAACGGCGGTCTGTACTTTATTGGAAGAAGAAGAAGAAGACAGTACTAGATGGGTCTAATGACTATATCCTGTGTTTGATAATGGGGTCTTGAAATCATTTTTATGCTGTGTGTAAGAACTTTAATTGTTATTATCACCTCTGCCAAGGGATGAGGTTATGTTTTCGTCAGCATTGGTTGATTTGTTTGTGTGTTGTTTGGTTTGGGTCCAAAATAACTCAAAAAATTGTAAACAGATGATACTTACAGGAAAGGTTCAGAATGACACAAGGAACAGATAATTAAATTTTGGTAGTGACCTGGGAATTTTTATGGATTTTATGAAGGATTTTTGATATTTTGGCAGGTAGGGTCAATGTCATGAAGTTTGGATTTCAAGCTGCATACTTCAGAGGTTTGCATTTATACGCGTGCTCTAGTTTCTGCAAGTCGTGCCGCGCAGCTGGAAGTGGATGATGTAATAAAAGGCGGAGACCCTTCTCTATTGGGAAATTGGACAATTTTCACCATGCATGTACATATAGATGGAAATCTCTGATCTCTATGGAAGAACAAGATCAGTGGTGGAAATGAGCTGCTTGGCAGAGGTCTGTGCTCTCAGCAGAGAGCTTCTCTAGTTGTTATCTACCTTGAACTACTGGTACCTATTGCTACTTAAATATTGATGCTATGGGATTAATTCTTTTTTTTTTTGCAGGAAAATATCCAGACAGCCACAGAGGCACAGATCAGTGGCAAAGGAGATCTCATCTTCAATTTTGGAAGTAAAAGACAAATACCTACAAGGAGAGTTGCTGTACCAGTGGACAGTCACAGTTCCAATCTGGTTCATGGCTTGTACAGGCATTTGTCGGGTCAGCTGGGCAAGACAAGGTTTAAGCAGGTATGCTGTCATTCAATCTTGTAGCTTCAATGGTAGCTCTTGCTTTGAGCAAACCATGGTACTTTTTGGACTTTCCTTTGTGATCAAACTGTTAAAAATCCAAACAAATGCCTTATTTAACCTATTGAGGATGAGTCCCGAATAAACTCGGGCAAGTGTCTGGAAAATGTGTGTTTGTAGCAATTTCAGTCCATCAAATGGGTTAAGATAAATATAATCTCAAATTCTTAATTACCTGAGCTCTGAACACTTTACTTGCTTTAAAAGTATAAGAATTCAGTTGAACTGCTAAAGAGGGCACTAGCACCAGTGCCTGTTTATCAAAACTAAGCTGTATTCACCAAACTCATCAATCTTTGCATTTCCTCTTTCTTTAAAAACAGTCTTGTCAATAGAAGTTTTCATTTAAGAATAGCTGTGTGTTACAGTTTGTGTGTTCATCTATGTATCAAGCCCAAGCAAGTTGGTCTGCACATTTCAAATTATTAGATTTCATTCACCCATGTCGCTGTTTTTTAGATCACTGTCCAACCCATGGTGACACAACTGGAAGAGTTTCGAGTCACCCACAATGAGTGCCAGTTTGACCGCAGAGTGACTGCAATGGAATGGCACCCTAGCCTCCCAAAGACCCTGGCTGTTGGTTCAAAGGGCGGTGATCTGATGCTCTGGGATTACTCAAAAGGAAGCAGCTTCATACCAGGGGTGAGATGATGTACACTGTCAAATGAAGCATATTTAAAATTTGGTAATCGTATGTGACCGTGCATTACAAAACAAACAAAAAGTCGCATCCCTTTAATTTATGTGAGGAATGAAAAAAGGTGAAATGGGTCAGCCAAGTCAATCTTGAGTTTTTCATATTATCTGAAAGAGTTATTCTTCTTCTACATTATCCTAAAGTTTTGGATCATAGAATGAATGGGAAAGTGTGTTTTTAGCAGTTTTTCTACAACCCTTTCTAGTAGAGTAGTGAGATCAGGTGTGACTTGAGTGGTCCCTTTTCATATCCTTTTCACACTCTTCACTTTCAACTCTAATAACTTTTGAAGAGATAATGCTACTGCTTTGAAAGTTGGCATTAATTACAGACAGAATGTATTAATACTGCATGCTTAATTTCAGCTTAATCTGTTAAATCCCTTCATTGTTGTTGCTCTTGTGGTTTACATCCTGTTTTTTGTCCCATTCATACCACAGCTAGCACGGCTTGGTAAAGATAAAGATTTTGAATAGACCCTGTACTTCAGAGCCTCTTTTCTCAGTTCAGACTTTAAAGAGTGTGTGCTTTCTTTCCAATATCTAGATAGGTTAGGAGAGTCCATTTGTATTGAGTTATACATCATTTTAAAGCTTAGAGTCTGCTCTTTTAGAATCTGCCATCAAGTAAAAATTCATGTCTGGCGACTTTTTGTTCGTTTTTTGGTGCAGGGTCACATATTGTCACCTTTCTTGGCTTTGGATCAGGTGTATTTGAGCTGCAGGTAGCCTTCTGTGTAGAATTACACAATGCATATTATATTACTAGATAGCATCAATTTAGGTCCGATCAAATTAATTGCAATCAAAGTTTGAATCTTCACAGTCTGCCAGTAGTATTGCCAAATAATGCCATCATTTTTTGCTCGCTCTTATGAGCATATCAACAAGGTAAAAGGTGAGTCTCATATCAAACATGTCAACCTTTTCATTCCAGCAACATGCAGTCACTTGTTCAGTGGTTCCATCCGAACCATTTATACATTGTACTTTGTTACTGTGTTACTCTCGACTTCTGTAACACTCTATTTCCAAGGTAGATATGGAATTTTGTTTACCCCTGAACTGATATCATTTGGTTTAGTCCCATGGATTAGCCATGATTTGAGTACAGAGGCTCAAAAAGTTCACAGACTTTCATGCAACTTTGACATTCCCCCATGTGCACTGTTTTCTGTGAGCTGACATGTCTGCAATACTCTCTTTTAATATGTGCATTGGCCATATATACTTTTCTATGTAATGAACAAGTTCCTTATTGTATTGTAGATAATCTTCTTGGGGTCTCTGATTGATTTTACTTAAAAAGGATGGCTAGTAACTGATTAGTGGGAATCAGTGGGAATGTTGAGGATTATTATACCCCCACCCACACATAGTGTGTAGGGGGGTATATAGGAATCATCCTGAGGTCGGGTGGCCGGTCGGTCGGTCGGTCGGTCGGTCGGTCGGTCGGGCGGGCGGTCGGGCGGTCGGGCGGTCGGGCCGTTGCAAAATCTTGTGGGTCGAACTCCTCTCTCATTTTTTGAGCAATTGACCCCAAATTTGGCATGTGTGACCGCTATCAAAGGTAGATGTGCAAGACACCTTTTTCGGTAGTATCGCATAATGCGTTGCCATGGAAACGGCATATTTTCATAAAAACTTGTGGATCGAACTACTCTCTCATTTTTTGAGCAATTGACCCCAAATTTAGCATGTGTGACTGCTATCAAAGGGAGATGTGCAAGACACTTTTTTCATTAGTATTGCATAATGAGTTGCCATGGCAACGGCAAATTTTAAAAAAATCTAGCAAAATGTTGTGGATCGAACTCCTCTCTCATTTTTTGAGCAATTGACCCCAAATTTGGCATGTGTGACTGCTATCAAAGGCAGATGTGCAAGACACCTTTTTCATTATTATCACATAATGCGTTGCCATGGCAACGGCATATTTTCATAAAAACTTGTGGATCGAACAACTTTCTCATTTTTTGAGCAATAAACTTCAAATTTTGCATGTGTGACCACTATCACAGGCAGATGTGCAAGAGACCTTTTTCATGAGTATTTCATAATGCGTTGCCATGGCAACGGAAGATTTTCATATAAATCTTACAAAATGTATGGATTGCTCTAATCTCTTAGTTTTGTAGCAATTCAGTTTGAAGTTGGGATATGCGATCAATGTAATATATATTTGTGCAAAACACATTTTGATGTGTGTGGTGATGATAGAATCTGTTGCCATGGCAACAGAATTTTTTTTTTTACCAATCATACAAAAATGTGTGGATTAGCCTAACTCCTTCAGTTTTCAAGCATTTGGCTTAAAAATTGGCACATGTGACCACTATTGTATGTAGATGTGCATACTTACTTTTTCGTCATTTTTTTCTATGTGTTGCCATGGTAACAGCATAGTTTGAGTGAAAGTCATACGAAAATATTGTGGATTCAGTTAACTCCCTCAGTCTTAGAGCATTTGACTTGAAATTTGGCACACATGACCACTATAGTATATAGATGTGCAAACTTAATCTTTCGTCAGTGATGAACAATGTGTTGCCATGGTAACAGCTTTTTTAAACCAAAAAACATACAAAAATATTGTGGATTCAGCTAACTTTCTATAGTCTTCAAGCGTTTAGCTAGAAATTTGGCACACATTACCACTGTGGTACGTAGATGTGCAAAGGTAATCTTTCGTCAGTGGTGATCAATGCGTTGCCATGGTAACGGCATATTTTTAATGAAAATCATAAAAAAATATTGTGGATTCAGTTTAATCCCTCACTTTTTGAGCATTTGGCTTGAAATTTGGCACATGCAACCACTATAGCATATAGATGTGCAAACTTAATCTTTCGTCAGTGGTGAACAATGGGTTGCCATGGTAACAGCAGCTTTTCACTAAAATGCATACAAAAATATTGTGAATTCAGGTAAACTACCTCAGTCTTTGAGCATTAAGCTTGAAATTTGGCACATGTGACCACTATAGTACGTAGATGAGCATACATAGTCTTTGGTCATTGTTGATCAATGTGTTGCCATGGTAACAGTATATTTTGAATGAAAACCATGCAAAAATATTTTGGATTCAGTTAACTCCCTCAGTCTTTGAGCATTTGGCTTGAAATTTGGCACAGATGACCACTATAGCATAAAGATGTTCACACTTAATCTGTCATTATTGTTGAACAATGCGTTGCCATGGTAACAACATTTTTTCACCAAAAAGCATGTGGATTCCGCCAACTCCCTCAGTCTCTGAGCATTTAGCTTGAAATTTGGCACACCTGACCACTATGGTATGTAGATGTGCAAACTTAACCTTTCGTCATTGTTGATCATTGTGTTGCCATGGTAACAGCATAGTTTGAATGAAAATCAACATAGAATATTGTGGATTCAGGTAACTCCCTCAGTCTTTGAGCATTTGGCTTGAAATTTGGCACATGCAACCATTGTAGTACAGAGATATGCAAACTTTGTATTTCATCATTGTTGAACAATGTGTTGCCATGGTAACGGTGCATTTTGAATGAAAATCATACAAACATTTCGATTAGATCCTAACTTTCTATGTTTACTGCATTTTGGCTTCATATTTGGCACATGTTACCTCTACATTACCTAGATGTGCAAAAACTCTTTTGTCAGTGTTGAAAATGTGTTGCCATGGTAACAGTATATTTTGAATGAAAATGATACACTGATATTGTGAATTCAACTAAGCCCCTCATCCTGTTAGCATTTGGCTTGAAATTTGGCACATGTGATGGCTATGATTAGTTGTGCAAAACTTCATTTTTTTGTTAATATCCAACGTTGTGTTGTGCGATGGTTATACAATTTTTAATAAAAACCATAGAAATCGTCAGTTTATTTATCTTGCTCACTCAGTTTTTGAGCACTAGACTTGAGATGTGGGACATTTGACTAACAGAGAGCAATACATTTATTTACTGTTGGACAGTGCATTGCCTTGGTAATTTTTTTTTTTCATTAAAAAGTAAAAATAAAATCCTGGTTGAGCTAATTTCCTCAATTGTGGGTGGGGGTATATTAATCACAATGAGTGATAGTTCTAGTTGTTCCAATCCTTGTGGGATTCATTTAAGAATACATTATGTATCTTTTGTTGGGTGAAAATTATTTGCTTCAGAATGGTCTCATATTTGAGTAATGTGCAGTTTAATGTTTCCAGGTTTAGCATACCTGTACAGTGACGGGCGATTAAACTGCTCATTACTTGAATATGAGACCATTCTGAAGCAAATAATTTCCACCCAACAATAGATACGTAATGTAATCTTAAATGAATCCCGCAAGGATTGGAATAATCATCCCCCAGCATTCCCACTGATTCCCACAGATCAGTTTATACTAGCCATCCCCTTTAAATGGAAGTAGGAATTTTATGGCAATAGCTATATCACAGGGGATTAGTACGTAGGATTGTGCTGAAGGTTTGAGTGTCTTCAGTGGGGCTGAAAGAGTGTAAAGAATAGCCACTATCAAAGCGAGACAAATTATGGAATAGATCATCCCTGGTCACATTTTGTCTAATGGCTCGAAATTATCTTTTTCACATTGGAATTCAATATTTTTCCATTAAAGATATTTTGAGTTGTATGTTCTAGTACAGTGATTCACAGGTGTCCCTTGTATTTTGCCATTAGATGCAAGCAAGGCATTTTGTTTTTCGTATGTAAGGTATCAATTGTGAGGATTTCATTAGACTTCTTGTCACAGACCATTTTGCAAAAAGTTAGCAAGCTCTAAATGGAAAAAAAAAAATTGGCATGGAAAACTATGCTGGGGCTTAAAGTAATTTATTAAAATCCTTTGCAACTTTTTTGTTATCATTATTTGTTCATTTAATGTTGAAAATGAACCATGGCTGAAGACAGATTGGCCCAGGTGGGAACATTGCCAGTCTCCATTTCAACCACCTGAATACCTCCCAGCTCTACACAGCCTCCCTTGATGGACAGGTCAGACTGCAGGACCTCGGTAGGGGGAGAGTCCTGCAGCTCTATCAGAACACTATGGATTGGAGGTTAGCTACCATCTGCGTCAAAAGATGGGAGAGAGAGAAGCATGGTAATGTTGACTTTGCAAGGTTGTCTCATTCGATGGGGATTTATCATTAGGAAATAGTGCCTCCACTTTAATAGATAAAGGTTGTTTTTGTCACTTATATTTCCCTGAGTGGCATTTACAAGGTAATCCATACTAAACACTTTAAAACTATTGAACAGACAAAGCTCTTCATTCTATCAAAATGTCACATTCTCACTCTCTCTGTTTTGTTTGTGTGTGTGTATGGTGTCCATTTGTCACTGTCTCTCACCACTAGATTGGAAAAGGGGGTTCAGTCCAAGCCCTTAAGTTTGACCGCAGTGACCCCCAGTGGCTATATACCTCCTCCATTGATGGGACAGTCAGCCGTCGAAAGGTTAATGGTCAAGAGAGAAGGGTCTACCTTGACACGGCTGACTGGAAGTAAGTCAAGTCCCCCATATGAGAGATTTTACTTTACAAAACACAAATTGTTTGAAGTAAACATGAGACAGTTGAAGGGGTAAATTGCATATGAAAATGATGATGTCGTGTCTTGGCATATTTTGAAATACACAGACTTACTGTCGCAGCCTACTTGTTCACATGTGCTGTATTTGGTCATGTTTTGATAGGCGTTGTATGGGCATTAGTACCCATTGACTGCCCAGATTTGGAGAAAACAGGTGTCAAATCTACCATTTGAACTCATGCTCACTGGAAGAGTTGTGTTTTGTTTGGGATGTTGTCAACAAGTGAAGATGGTCATGGAACAGTGATTCTATGTGATTTGCCAAGAACAGGTGTAATGATATGTGAGACATATTTCAAAAGCGAGGCACTACATTAAAACTGTTGAATAAAAATGAATCACTTTGTGTATTCAGAGATGATGCGCCATATACAGTTTCAATTAAGAACAAGGAGGAAAATTTTCCTATGGGAGTACAGAAGAGTGCTATAGAAGCATGCAGCCCAATGCCTGTTCCCACCCTATATGTGTGTTTTGTTTCAGATTGTCATTTCACAATGTTGTCAACAAATGTTCTTTGTTTGCATATATTCATTAATGACTGCAGCTACATACAATGGAGGGGGTATCAAGCAGATTCATCGTCAAATTCAGAGCATTATGTCCCACTTGGTATTCTTTTTGATTAACTATCAAATTAGGGAACCTTATAAGCCCCCATTTTAAGAAGAGTTGCACACTGATAGGTAATATTCTATCCGTCTTTCATGTCGTCTATAAGTTTTTGCAAAATGAATTTTATCTAATCATATCTTGGTGTTCATTAGACTTGTGTTCTCCTTTAGTTTTTAGCTTTAAATGAGAGAGGGGAATATTTATGTAACAGCAGTGCAGAGTATTTTTAAACCAAAGTGATTTTTTGTATTACCATTTTCTTACAGGAGGAATAAACTAGTTCGGGATGAGCACTGTGTTCAAAATAAAAAGAAATACTTTGTATTTACTTTGAAAACTGTACGAACATCTAGGGTCTGATGAGGCAAAACATCAGTAAAGGTTATTATGTTTATAAATTTGTAAACAAATAAAATTGTTACCAGTATGATGATTTCTTTTCTGCACTCTCATGATCGTTAAGTAATGATTTTGGTTCTAGTGCATCAAACTGTAACCATATTATGCGATGTACTCCTTTGCAAACATTTGCAGCTTCTGGTACTGCTCCCTGGATATCAACTACACGGACCGTGTGCTGGTCGCAGGAGACAACGTCGGGAAGACCGTCTTGATGTCGCTGGAAGGGGAACAGGTGAGAAAGACCTGCCTTTGGGTGTGAGTTCAAGACTTGGAGCAGGTTATGAAGTCTTTTTGAAGAGGAATCCTTCTCCATGTGCAAGATGTCTTCAGTTGATGCAGTGTCAAGTACAGTCGATCAAACTCAGCAGTGAAAGCCCCATTGAAGTGAAAACAAAAAATTTGACATTTTTGAGGTTTACATGTCATGAAATGGTGATATTGGTCTTGATCGCTTTGCTTTGTATACAAGGTTATAATGGTAACCCTCCAAAGTCTTTGTCTACCACATCATGATAGTGTAGAGCAACAGCAATTACGATATTGTGACATTGTCAGGGATCAGGGGAGGCATTTAAAGTTGCTATAGTGACATCTGAAAAAAAAAACAACAAAGAACAAAATATTTCATAGTACCTCCAAGGTTCATAACCATTTTAAGAGTTACAAATTGATGGCATTAATGCCTTCTCTGTGTACCACTGCTTCCACTAAGAATTTCTGTACTGACATTTCAAAACTTTGATTCTTCCATTTGTTTGACTTTACGTCTTATAGTTCAATATTAAATGCAAGTTGACTGTGAAATTGAGATCTCGTTTACTGGAAGTCATGTTCAGTGTACCGTGCTAATGTCTATCCATGCAAGGTAGCATGCAATGGCTCAAGGGTCATTCATGGGAATGACAGCCACATAATAACATGTGAGAGGCTACTGGGATAGTGCAGCTTTAGAATGCACCTGTTTCTCTCCAAGATTGACACTGGTTTGTTGCTCATTTATGGGCATAGCTCTGGAGTCACCGCTTACACAAGCAGAAGGTCACCCACTGCGAGTTCAACCCGAAGTGCCCCTGGCTCCTGGCTACCGCGTCTGTCGACTCCACGGTGAAGCTTTGGGACATTCGCAACATCTCTGGAAAGACGAGCTACCTCCATGAACTGAAACACAATAAACCGATCAATTCAGGTAGATGTCTCGTGCAGTATAGTGGGAATGACAGTATATTAAAGATAATTGTACAAGAGGATGCCATTAACCCCCCAGAGTCCAAGAGGTGGGGCTCTAATTAGAGCACAGAAATTGTGAATTTCATGTTTCTGCACCTGTGTAGTATTTTGTCTGGGGCCATGATTCCTAGGGATTATCTGTGGGTCTGTCTCTTCTACCAGAGATCTCAATAGCTACAGTCACACTGGGGATGGCTAGTAACTGATCAGTGGGAATCAGTGGGAATGCTGGGGAATGATTGTTCCAATCCTTGTGGGATTCTTTTAAGAGTACATTATATATCTATTGTTGTGTGAAAATTATTTGCTTCAGGATGGTCTCATATTCAAGTAATGTGCAGTTTAATGTTTTCAGGTGAGCATGCCTGTACAGTGACGGGGCGATCGTTAACCTGTTAACGATCGCCCCGTCACTGTACAGGCATACTAAACCTGGAAACATTGAACTGCACATTAACAGGCCGTTAACGATCGCCCGGTCACTGTACTTTCAAGTCTAATAACTTGTGAAAGGATGAAGCTACTGCTTTGAAAGTTGGCATGTTGATAGAACATACTCAATTTCAGTTTAATCTGATAATCCCTTCATTGTTGTTGCTCCAGTGGTTTACATCCTGTGTTTTGTCCCTTTCACTGCACAGCTAGCACAGCTTGGTATTAAAGGATTAAGCACTTGAATAGACCCTGTACTTCAGAGCCTCTTTTCTCAGTTCCCACTTTTCCAAAGTGTGTGCTTTCTTTCCGGTATTTAGATAGGTTAGGGGAGTCCATTTGAATTGAGTTATACATCATTGTAAAGCTTAGAGTGTGCTCTTTCAGAATCTGTCCCGAACTAAAAATCCATGTCTGGCGACTTTTTGTTGGTGTTGTGATGCAAGGTCACATTTAGATCTCAAAGTTTTGCCAGTGTGGCCGCAAACTTCCCACAAACTTCTTGCTCAAATTAGGGAAATTTCCAAGACCCTCGCTAATCTTCTCTATCACTGGGCAGTGTGAATGCTAGCAACTGAAACTTTGCAAAGTTTGTTGTGTGACCAGTTCATCACGTGTTTGCAGTATCGAACGATGGCTTCCCTATGGTTGATGCATTATCGGGATGCACCTGTGTTCATTATTACATCACAATTATTAGCTGTCAACTGGTGTACTCTTTCTTCTTTGTTATGACCCTAACTTTAGAGAACTGAGAGATCAGGAAGTTTGGCTGCCAGTGTGAACAGACAAGCAACTTCACAAAGACTTCCCAATCTTAAATTTCATGGTCTTTTGCCAGAGTGACCCCTGCTTCTGAATCCTTCTGAGAAAATCCCTGAATGGATTTCACTCTTGGCCAAAATATGTGACACAAAGTGAGGATGTGCTGACTGCAGAAAATCAATCATAAACATCAAAACATTGTCATTCTTCTTCCATGTTCAGCCTACTTTAGTCCTGATGGGACAAGGCTGCTAACGACAGACCAGTTCAGTGATCTTCGGATCTACCGTGGTCCAGATTGGAGCCACCTAGAGAGGACCATCACTCATCCACACCGGTTCTTTCAGCATCTCACTCCAATCAAGGCGAGTGTCTATCCTTTGCAGTCTGCAATAAGTGATAGGCCTCATTTGTTGCATACATCAGGCAACATTAAAAGATTAACTCTTTAGTGCCATGGTGTAAACCCCCTGTGTGCCACATTATTCTGAGACAGCAACATAGTCATGCTTTGAAAAAAACATTCTGTTTTTCAAATCTGTGCGACCTTCATAGATTTTTGTTACCCGGAAAATTAATGTGCAAAGTTGTAGAGAAAATTTGAAATTTTACTTTGATGTAAACTGTGTAACAAATCTATAATTGTTTTTCTTTCGAATGACCAGTCGTTATATTATTGTAGAGGCATGACTTTTGCACACAAAACAGTGACATAAACTTAGAATTTACTTGCAAATCCAGTAGGGAGCTCTGCTATTTAGTCAATCACCACATAAAATGTAAGCTACATTTGGCAGGAATGGAATTGCAAGAGACGCTTTCACTTTGCTGTGGCATGTGGCGACTTATCAACCTGTTTGGGCGGGTTTGTGGGTTTTAATTGTTCAATCTTTTGCCAATTATGTGAAACTGTTGTCACACATTATCAGGACTTACCATAGACCTAGTTAGAAAACCATGCATTATGGCTGAGGCATACAAGTAAGTTGCTGTACCAACATTTCTAGTTTTGTTTTGTTTTGTTTTTTCTTCTGCAAATTTTAGCTCGAGGCTTTAACATAATTATATCTTTCTTTCTCCAGGCCTCATGGCATCCATTCCAGGAGCTGATTGTGGTGGGCAGATACCCCCACGAGGCACTGCGGGGATTTCCCCACGATGACATCCGCTCTGTAGATATCTTCGACGCCATCAGCGGAGAGCTTGTGTGCAGGCTCGTGGACCAGATAGCCAGAGGCATCCAGTCGGTAGGTGTTGCTGCTGTACTCCACACTTGACTCTTTGTGTACCATGATGTAAACCCCCTGTGTGCCACATTATTCTGAGACGGCGATGTAGTCGTGCTTTGGGGAAACATTCTGCTTTTCAAATCAATGCAAGTTAAATAGATTTTTGTTACCATGGACATATAGTAAGCAAAGTTGTAGAGAAAATGCCAAGCATTGCTGTGATGTAAATTGCATGACAAATCCGTTATTGTTTTTCTTTCTAATGACCAGTAGCTACATTATTGTAAGAGGCATGACTTTAGCACAGAAAACAATGCCAGAATTCACTCACAATTCTAGTAAGGAACACCACTTGATAGCCACTCACCACATAAAATGCAAGCTACATTTGACAGGAATGGAATCGCGAGACACGCTTTCATCGCGCTGTGGCATTTTACGATGTATCTATCAACTTGGGCGGCTTTGTGCATTTGAGCAGAATATGTGAAGTTGGCATGCCGTCGACTCAGTCGGGTGTGTGAACATGGCACATAAAGAGTTCAGGCAACTCACTGTACTTTCTTTTATTTCTGATGTAGCATACAAGACCACCTAACTTTGTCCACATTGTGGAATGTTTACTGTTGTACTTGTGTTCTGTCTTCAAGTTGGGCGGCGCACCTCGCTCTTGCAAAAACTAGAGCATGCACTTCAGAGCACGTATGAAAACCTCAAAAATGCGCAGCTTAAACTCCCAAGTTCATTGACCCTACTTGCCAAAATATAAAAAATCCTTCATAAAATCCACAAAAATTTCCAGATCACTACCAAAATTCAAAAATCTTTTTGAGTTATTTTGCACACAGACAAACAAACAAACTGACCAACCTTGATGAAAACAGAACCTCCTCCCTTGGTGGAAATAATAACTAGTCTGCTTATTTGATAATTGCGATGCTACATTTCTCTGTTATGATATATTTGTGACCTTCCAGTGCAAGGGTGAGATAGTAGATGCTTGCACTGTCTAAAATTCAAATTATGTTTGAATAGTGGATTTGTAATTATACCTTTCTGTGAAATTTATGTAAGTCTCATTCAATGATGTTTAATTTTTGTAAATTGTTTCCATCTGTGATAAAAGCTTGGAAATAGTGTATTGCTCTCTATTTGTTGATTTGCAGCTTAATGTCTTCAGTCCCAGTGGTGATGCCCTTGCTACAGGAATGGGTAAGACTTTCAGTTCTAATTATTCCACTTTCTCATCCCATGTTCAAAAGAAGCCTGTAATGCAAGCTTTCTGACACAATATGTATGAAAACTGGTGATCAGTTTGTGCACCATTAAAAGAAATTTGCATCTGTTCTGTTTCTATATCTATTCCACAATTTCCAAATCCCCCCAACATTGTCTATGTAGTAACCTGGCAGTAGGAAGATATACCCTGTATTTAAAATATTCATATACCTTTGTGAGTATGACAGGAAAATACTGTTTTGCTGCAGGCATGACTGACATTTATGACATCTAGATATTAGGAGTTAAATGTTCTGATCAGATTTAAAAAAAAAAAAAAAAAAAGTTTTGCATGTTAATGATTCAGCTATTCATGTTTTGGTTTTTTTTGGTAGTTTTTTTTTTTTTCACTGTGAAAAAAAAGGAAAAAAAAAAGGCACCTGTGTAGTTGCATACTGGTGTTGTTATGAAAATAATGTTGCACTCTTGAAATGATTTTGTGCTCTTTTAAAAGGTAAAATGATATTTTCTCATAATGACAATTTTATCAGTATTGCGTGGAAGTTTGATAATTGGGTGCACATCTATTACCTTGTTTGTTTCTTTATGTTTTCAACTGAGGGTATAATATCTGTAAGATATGTCCTTGTCTTTTGACCGTCTGCACTCTACAATGGGGGTAAGATGTCACTCGCTGAAACTTTTTTGAATCCTGGCATGCCAGTCAGTGTGAGTTTTCAAGTAATCACTGCTCAAAGCATCTTCTCTTAATGTGGACAGGGGTCAACATGCTCATCTGGCAGAACTCCGACATTCTGCGATGCGAGCGGGAAGAGCGACGAGACATACTGCGCAGGCAGGGAAGGGCGCCCCCTAGGGACGACACCGAGGACAGGACCAAGAAACCACCGAAGAGGCCGCGCAACAACAAGAAGCTTACAGAGAAACTGCAGACAATGAAGAAGATGAAAGGGAGCTAACTTCCACAGCATTTCTTCCCTCATCACATGTTTGGTCGGCCACTGTCAAACTTGTGTACACTTCCATCTTTCCACTTCATGGGCCATTCTCCGAAAAGGGGCACCAAAGGGCATTTTTGTGTCTCCACCCTTCTCTAGGCCATAAAACACGATTTTTTCATCAGGAAACCAATTTTTTTACTTTTATTTATACTAGAGAATATAATGAGTAAAATCAAAATCAACTGAGGTCACAGCACCTCATGAAAAAATTATATACGACAACATGAAATATATATTTGTTGATTTTACCCATGTCTCCAGCCTACTATGTGATTATATTTCACGCTCTCGCTCTTTACCGTAATATCAGAAATCTATGTTTTGTTCACTAATTTATAGTGCCTTCGGTGCCTAAATAAAAAAGCATAATGCTTAGCGAAAAAAGGTTTGTATATTTTTTTCTGCGATCTTAGCGATGGTGTCTCCAAATCTCCATAAGATACGTTACTTTTTGTATGACGCCCTAAAAAATATGAAGACAATAAAGCAGTGATCTGTATGTCGGTCTAGTGAATGAAGTCCATTTCAACATTATATAAATACAAATAGTGTATTCTGAAACTCTATAATGATAAATATATTCAGATACAAAGTTTGCAATTGTGTGTGTTACGATAAGCTGAAATAAGATACGTTACTGAAACTTTGCTCTATTACAGAAAAAGTACTTTGTTGATAGAGTTATAATGCATTTTTCTTTAAAGCACTTTACATTGCTTGTATTCATACATGGGAGTTACGAAAGAAAAAGTTGTTATTTTGTGAAAACACAATGTTGAACATTAAGGCCGTCAAATACGTTACCGTCAAATACGTTACCGTCAAATACGTTACCGCATAAAGTGCATAAAATAGGCGCATCGCACTTTGCGCTAATTCTCTAATTTTGCATAACCTAATGGTTCTCTGCTCTTCAAAGCATGGCGGCCACTTTGAGCGTGATGTTGCATTGCGTTTAGTACCGAGAGTTTGAGGGAGATGTAAGGCTTCTCGCCGTTTGTTATTCGTCCCGGCTACGTGGTTGGTAAGAATTTCATTTTTGAATATCGGCAGAGTATAGTTCATTTATTTATATGACTAGTATGACACATTTGAGAGTTATTTAATGTTGATGGAACAGTTATACGGCTTAAAGACATCTTGTGTACGCATGATATTGTTTCGTGTGTGTGATAGCTCGCATGTACGTTAGAATATTACCCTGCATTGGCACGGTAACGTATCTTACCCGACTGGTAAGGAATCTTATTGGATGATAATATCCTGTTCTTACGTACACGACGACTATATATATTATATTTATGTGTTATTTTTTTATTAAATAATATGCATATAAAACTCCCATGCTGATATTTCCCCTCTCTGTTTGTCTCTCGTGTATTTTAGACAGAAAAAAAACATGGGTAAAATGCTTGCTGAGATACAAAAGGCCTATGGATGCAGAGAGAGAAAGAAAAAGAGTGACCCCACGTTTCTAGCGAAGGAGCGGAAAAGACAAATCCATTATCGCGTTCCTGTTTCTGATCAAGACATGTCGACTCTTGAAAAAGGAAAATAATGACGTGTTTATATTTTATTTTTTTTTCGGAAAACATTTCTTTTTTTGAAATGGGCAAATTAATGATGTAATCCCCTCACAATTTTCTACACATTTTATTTTCAGACATCCTCAAAATTTAATATATCATATATGATTTAGTATAAAGCTTTCCCTCTATTAATCCAGAATGAATGACAGATAAAAATTTGTTCTGACATGTCTTAATATCAGGGTATGTTTTTTGCCTGTACAGGTATTCTGCAAAAAAAGAATTTCAAAAATGTCATGTATAACATAATGACAAATTATGAGCGGATGACATCAACGACTTGCTCATTAGAATCTTCATAAAGACTGGTCAAGAAATGTTTTCTGAAGATGTGAAATTTAGAAATGTATTATCTTCCTTACTTGGTATACTCGGATTGTATTTTTTGCTTCTCTTCCTTCTTAATTTTATTAATTTCGATCCGGATTTTCCCTTTAAAACTTGCCACATTATGTACAGGGGCAACGTAATGTTTATTGTCAACTGATACGTGGAAGGAGAATATTTATGATTCCTTAATCTAGTTTTTTTTTTGTCTTGGCTCTCTATGAATGTAAAAAAAAAAAAAAAAATATGAAGATGTGGAATACGTCAATATAGTGTAAGTTTTAAGATACCGAAATGTTTGAGTGGATGATGAATCAGATGTGTTAATGCAAAGAAGTTTTAGTTACTTGAGGGTTGTGTCGGTTACGTTATTTCCACCATTATCTAACGTATTACTCCGTGGCTTTTTTAAAACAAATTTCATGACAGGACATGTGGAAATATATTGATACATTATACAAAGCTTCTGACACCTATATGCAACGTGACTACTTGCTGGGAATGAAATCTTTTATACTATTTTAGAAGGTTCTTTTGGGTCTTTTTGTTAGGAGCAGAGCCGAAACACATGTAGCCCAAGTGAACATTGTCTTTATAAGATTAAACTGTCAGCAGTCAAATACGTTACCTTTATACGTTGGAAGTGAAATATTTGTCTGTTCACTCGGAGCTATTCAACTTCATCATGTTGTTCCAAACTGAATAATGTTGCATATCTATATGCGTTAACAGAGGGACAGAACTACATAATAGGCTGTACATTGTCCATTAGTGATATCAAAAGTTTCAGTCATTATATTTGAAACAGAATTATAGTTACGTCTCGGGTTAACTTTTTTGTGTATGTTATCGATTAATAATTTTACTAACTGAAATATGTCAAATCGATTATCCGAGGTTATGATAATGTTCTAGGTGGCTATAACATTTTGATGTAGACAATATGCAAGGGCGAGTCTATCGTTACTTTATAATTCACAGTAACAACATTTTGTAGTATAGATGTCTGTCAGATACGTTACCGTATCGACATGACCGTATATCTTCCTTGCACTCGTATAGGTAATATAGATTTGATTTTTATTGTTGATATTGTTCCACCTTAATAATGCCAGATATCTAATCAATAAGATAACAGAAGAAAATGGACTATATTGTACATTTTAAATCAAGTTTCAGTCATGCATTTCAAACAGAACATAATTATGTTATTGCGTAAATTTTGTTAATGCATGCACATAATGATATCATAATGAATGTATGACTTTGTATTACTGAGCAGTGTCAAGGCGATTAACTAGGGCTATAAATATGAATGTTTATGGTTGGTAATTCATTTGGATGTAAGATATAAAGCAAGATTGAGTTTATCGTCATCTTGAGATACAAATCTAGGTAACGAAATTTTGTGAAAGAAGTATGTCAGATACGTTACCGTTTTTTTCTTTCCTTGTAACTCGAAATGTATGAAATCTGTTGTAAAGTGCGCTTGCAATTAGCTTTCTTTGATAATTTCAGTACTTATGTATGACTTTTATTACTATGTCAAAGCAATATAAGATCAAAGTGTATTAGAGATAATAATTGTAATATAGGGTTGTGTATCTTATATGAAAATATATTATTTTGGCGCTGATTTTAACTTACAGGCTTCAAACGTCAAACCTTTTTTTTTACATCTGGACCGATCAAAGTTCAAGAATTACTATTTAGTCATGTGTGCATATAGTTACGTTTACATTGAAATAGATATTTACATTAATGGTCCACAAATGATACATCCACTGCCATTTTCTTGTCTAAAGCCTAATGGTAACGTATCTGACAGGTGGTAAAAACTATGAAAAAATGTGTTCAAGTTCAATGCTATTTCTTGAAAAATGTGTTTGTGTCAAAAATCACCCGTTGGTTGTTATGTGTTCTCAAAGTATTAAAGTTTCTGAATTCAAATGAGTTTCGTGACTTTTTTAATGTCGAAATTTTATAGTTTGTCCAACCCTGTTGGTGCCCTTTTGTGGAGAATGGCCCTCATGTGTCATGGTGCTGTGTTCCTCACTTTTATGATGACTGTTGTACGAAGAATGTATGCATCTTCAGCACTGGCAACCTATCGTGGTGTATGGTGTACCACATCATTTCATGTTTCTATTCATTATAGGTTTACCTGCGGTTAGACTTGCAGGTTTCAATTCTCTTTTGTCTCCACTGTCTTTCTTGTGTAGATATTGTCAGTTGAGAATGAGAAGGGCGTTAAAAGTAATCCACACTAAGGGGCTTAGTGGCAACTTAACGCCCTTCTCATTCTCACCCCGATAATATTATCATGAATTATGAGAAGCGCAAATTGGCGAAATATCATTAAGAAGTGCCAAATTATCACTTTGTCTACCATAAGGATCGAAAGGGTTTGTCACCACAATTCCAGCAACAGATGAAACTTATTCTCATAGTGCTCCCCTGAGTAAAGTACACACAGTGTCATTTTTATAAATTTTTTCTAAGCTATTAAATCATTACCTCCACATTAAAGTGAATACAGTTGCCACCATGTAATCAGGACAACTAAGATGTGAGCAGTCTCTGACCCCACTAAGTGACTAAATACCCTGAATAAAAGCTGCCGAAAATTGGATCATTATACCATGTGAGAAATTAGTACATAGATTTAGTTTAGTAAATTAGACGCTAACTACAGTTCATAGCCACAAAAAGTCCCCCCCCCCAAAAAAAAAAAAAATAAATAAATAATAATAATAAATAAATAAAATTTAAAAAAAATAATAATAATAATAATTAAAAAAAAAAAAATAAATGAATAAATAAATAAATAAATAAATAAATAAAAATCTTATTAGATGGCAGTTACAGATGTTTCTTGTAACCTTTCCTGTCAGTTTGCCTATTTGCAGAAAAAAAAAGGAAGAAGAAAATGGATAAAGATATAGATAAATGAGAGAATAGATCAATTAAGAAAAAGAAGAAGAAAAAAAGGTGCCATAAATATCATCTTGCAGATGATAGTGTTGCTGATGCCAGATGTTTTATATGTTGCATTTCTTGTCTATGTATTTGTTATACATGTATAATGTAAAGTATACAGAAGTAGTGTGTTTGATCAATCAGTATTCAGTGAATGAACAAGCTTTCATGATCTTGGGCTTACATGGCCTTTAGGCGTGAGATCATAATATGTCCATGTTCTTCATACAGCTTTTGTAGTTTTATGTACATTCAAAAAAAAAAAAAAAGAGAGAGAAAAGAAAAAAAAATGTTTTCTAGAACAATTAAATTATTTTTTTACCGAAAGACATACAGCTCTTGTGCCGTGTCATAGCTGAATTTTGCCATCAAGTTTTGAGTAATTACTTTATTAGATGTACACTGTATATTGAAACTTAACATTCTGTATGCAGCCACTGAACTCTTATAGTGGAAGTGATGTTACCCGCAGTGCTTGAAGCCAGCGCTTTGCTTAATAGTTGGCACTGCCATTTTGGGACTCCACCCTTTGGCCTTGCCCACTTCACTATATGCTACTGTTGTGCAGAGGGTACGCAGAAGAAGTGTGCGTTCCTCAGCATTCCACCAAGAATTGCATGGATTATTTCATTACGAAATGGCTCCGATCTTTAGTCGACAAAATGAACATGTCCTAACAAGACAACTGGTTTAATTGTGACAGTATTGACATTTCTTCAATGGAATGACTGATTTCAAAATGCCATTTTGTCCACACATGACTAATTTCGTAACAAAATAGCTACGTGACACTATTGGTGCCCCATAGCAAAGTCCCAAAATGGCCACCACCAGCCAGCACTTCCGGCAAAACTTGTACCCACACTGCAACACGAGCATAGTGACTTTTCGGTGTGTAGTGCACACTAAGTGCGCACAGCACCCCTTCCACTATAGAGTTCAGTAGCGTTTTCATCCTTCACTTTAGTACAACCAGTAACATTATTTTGATTTGGCTAGCCCCATGCTTTGTAATGTCTTTGGGTGCGTTCGAGCCAAAAGTGGACCACTTCCCGATGTGTTCCAAAAGGGTACCAAAAATGTACAAGTTTGCATGTGAAGAATGCACATAACATGCACTTATGTCAAGATGCAAAGAGTTCATTCTACTGTATTTTGTTCAGGACACGTGTATGTAGTTATAGCGTACCATAAATGCTTGACCCCCCTCTACAAATAACTCATGAGGTACACTTTCTCAACAGATCACTCAAATGCTCAAAGTCTGGCACAGCATGGTACGATTTGCTTTGGTTCGGTTTGCTTTGGTTCAGTTTGCATTGAATCGCTTTTTAGCACTCGAACGCACCCTTTTATGGGGAAGTTTCCCCTCAAACGAGTGGTTTCAAGGAATGCAGGATGAAAACACTAATAGTAGCCATGGTCACACTTGCAAAACTTCTTGAGGTCCAACTTTGGGAACACTGTGAAGTTTGCTCATCCCTTTACACTCATGGCCAAACTTCTAAAAGTTTCAGTTCTCGATACATTCTTGGAGAATGGGTCACATGTGAACATGCGCAACTAAAGCCCGCCGCACACTACACGATTTTGCCCCGATTCACCAGTCTTAAGACCTTAATCCTAAAAAGACTGGGCTATTTTGGTAGCTCGAAAGACTGGGGGGGGGGCCTAAAGGGCCCCCCCTTAAGATCTCGGCCGTGGATCGCGCGATCGCCGCGGAAATTTGCACAATGGTAGTGTGCGATGTAATCTACAAGATCGTATATTTAAATTTTCCAAAATAGTCTTTTATTTTATTTTGATTAATTATGCTAATTTATGCGAGAAATCAGACTTTTTTATCTAAATCAGTAAATAAAGCTCCAAAAGTGCTCATTTTTGGTCTAGATATTCTTTGTAGCATTCTTAGCAAATGTACTTGAAAAAAAATTCGGTATCAAAATTAATTTCTTATTTATTTTATTGTTTTATGAATTTCTTATGTATTTCGTTGTTTTTTCGACCTTTTGTTTTTGTTGTTTTTTTCAGCAAAATTTGTGGCAGACCCTTTTTGAAGCATAATACTACTAAAACAAATTGATTTTAGCCATTGAGAGTAAAAATAAGCATATTTATATGAACCATGTGATAAAACTCAATTTGTATTGACTTTGTACACAAAATCACATTTTTGAGCCATTTTCGGTCTTACGTGCATGTACAAAAAGTTATGTAACTTCAGAACCGTACCCCCGGGCGTCACAAATTTGGTGTCAAAATGTGCGGGAAACTCGAAAGAAAAAAGTCATAGAGCATTGCGGCGAGAGCATTGCGTGTTGCTGAGTAATCGCGCGAAATGTCGAGGGGGGGGGCCTTTTAGGCCCCCCCCCCCCCCCCCCCCCCAGTCTTTTTAGGTTTAAGACTATAAGTGTGACGTCACAGTCTTGCCATTTTCTAGTCGTACGACTGGGTCTTAGTGCCAGTCGTAGAGATTTGACATGTTGAATTTCTACGACTGGTCGTAGGCTTTCAGCCATTCACAATGCAGTAAAATGCAAGCGCACGCATTGCGCACTGCGCGCGCTTTACAGTCGGGTCGTATAGTGTGCGGTGTCCGGTCGTACGACTGGTCTTAAGACCCAGCTTGGCTTTAAAGACTTTAAGACCAGTCTGATCGTGTAGTGTGCGGTGGCCTTAAGAAAACAGCACAATCCGATAGCTGATGCCTGATTGCTATGCAAACAATGCACTCACATGTGTTCAATGAGCACATGCTTCAGAGACAGTGCACACAGGAATCAAACCAATCACATGACAAAGTTTTAAGTTTCAGTTTGTGGGGGTTTCAGATTGCCTTTTAGTTTGAAGTTAGAAGTATCAAGAGAAGTTATCTGGCAGTTAAACTTCACGATGTTTTGCCAATGTGACCGCAGCCAATGATACAACAACAGTAATTATAAACCACGGTATAAATTTCTTAACATCTAGCATCTGTACGCACTTTATTGTTTGCCATACACTCAAACCATGAAACACAAAGCTGTTCAGAGACCCAAAATAATGTTATCTTTTATTATGTCATACCATGAAAAAGTTAAACTTTAATACACAAAACATACAAAATATGATTCTAGTACTGTAGTTAGTTCTGTATGGCAATTTGTATTCGTACAAAAACACTCAGTTAATTATAGACACAAATTATTGTGATAGTACTACATACATGCAAGCTGAAAGCACAGGAAAAAGACCAAGAAGATAAGAACATCAAAACGGACGTCAAACCTCCACAAAACCTACCTACAAATTTGTGTACATAACTACAAATGGGTAAATGGCTTGAAATGATCTTCCAACACAGAACAAATGCAAAAAGCCTGCAACTTTCAGTAAAAATTCATGGAAAAAGTATGCATTTGAATTACATGTATAAAAAATAAATACAATATAAAATGAAATAAAACAAGGAAAAGTAGAAATTACGCAGTGCGTAACATATGTCCCCGCCGGAAGTAGCATTTTGTAACAAAATGTGCAATATAGGTAAAAAATCAAGGTCAAAGGTCAAAGAAGTCAAAGGTCAAAATTCTGTGTAGAAGTTTTGAAGCCCTCACCTAGTGCCATCACATAAAGCAAATGGAATCGAAATTGGGTTAGAAATGGCGAAGGAGTAGCATTTTGTAGCCAATGTACAATATAGGTCAAAAATCAAGGTCAAAGGTCAAAGAAGACAAAGGTCAAAATTCTGTGTAGAAGTTTTGAAGCCCTCACCTAGTGCTATCACATAAAGCAAACGGAATCGAAATCGGGTTAGAAATGGCGAAGGAGTAGCATTCTGTAGCAAAATGCACAATATAGGTCAAAAATCAAGGTCAAAGGTCAAAGAAGTCAAAGGTCAAAATTCTGTGTAGAAGTTTTGAAGCCCTCAACTAGTGCCATCATATAAAGCAAACGGAATCGAAATCGGGTTAAAAATGGCGAAGGAGTAGCATTTCGTAGCAAAATGTACAATATAGGTCAAAAATCAAGGTCAAAGGTCAAAGAAGTCAAAGGTCAAAATTCTGTGTAGAAGTTTTGAAGCCCTCACCTAGTGCCATCACATAAAGCAAACGGAATCGAAATCGGGTTGGAAATGGCGAAGGAGTAGCATTTTGTAGCAAAATGTACAATATAGGTCAAAAAATCAAGGTCAAAGGTCAAAGAAGTCAAAGGTCAAAATTCTGTGTAGAAGTTTTGAAGCCCTCACCTAGCGCCATCACATAAAGCAAACGGAATCGAAATCGGGTTAGAAATGGCGAAGGAGTAGCATTTTGTAGCAAAATGTACAATATAGGTCAAAGGTCAAGGTCAAAGGTCACGACTGAAATTCTGTGTAGAAGTTTCAAAGCTCCCATGTAGTGCTATCATATAAAGCAAACAGAATCAAAATTGGCTCATAAATGACAGAGAAGTAGCAAATTGAAGATTTTGATCACACACGGACGCACACACGGACACACGGACACACGGACACACGGACGGACGGACGGACAGACGGACGGACACACGGACACACACACGTACGGAGCCCGTTTCATAGTCCCCTGCTCGAACTCGTTCGGCGGGGACAAAAAGTGAATATACTGTCCAATTGATAATTTAGCTTCGCTAATAGGTGTTCACCTGATTTTTGTTACTTTGTATCAAACATCAAGATACTGTACTGATAAGCAAGGTATGTTCTAACCTTTAATATTGGATCCATGACTCTCAAACTAAGTACAAGCTTACACATATTCTTATATAGCTGAGAGCTTCAAAGTATCACTGAAACCATTACATGAACTGTACATGTACTGGCCAATAATGACGCCAGATCCCCCCCCCCCCCCAAAAAAAAAAAAAAAAAAAAACCACAATCAAGTACGAGATATTTAAATCCTAACCAAACAATCAACTTAACATTCCAAATCAATAAAGTCTAAACACAGGCATCCAGAAATTCCTTCCGCAATTGTCTATTTACCTTCACTGTCCCCAAACGAGATTCTTTTTGCCCTTCGGCAGAGAACGGACAGGTTAGTAATCACCTGTGCGAAAGCAGTCAAGCGAAGCACACATCCCCTCCCCATGGTCAACTTCATGTGCATTTGAACAATAGAAATATCGATCGGGTGCGATGTATGAATAGAGCGTGCGCTGATGGGCTCACCGACTCTTTTGTTCTACACAAATCAGGCACCAGAATGTGATGACTGGGGTCAGCGAACACAGATATCAACTGTGATCAGCTTTGATTGCTAATGTACATGTTCATATGAGTTTTGTAGCAGAGCAAGGACAAACTAAATCAAAACAAAGGCAAAAAAAAAAATCCTGTGATATACAATTCTTCCAACAGAAAGAGAACAAGTGCTGATAGAATAAACTCTAACCTTTTCATTAAACCCATTTTTGCGGACTTTACAACACAAAGAAACTTGAATTTAGGCCACAAAAGCAGGCACTCTCGTCTTCATCTTGGGAACCTGGTATACCAGGTTCCCGTAAGGAACGGGTTAATTTTTGGCAAAGGAAAATTGGCAGTTACTGGTATCGCCTTACGCTTGCCCTACCTTTTGATTTTATATCATATGAGCTGTCTGTATTTGACTCATACTCGACAATAAGGCAAGATGCAGTATTTCAAAAATATTGAGATTTCAGAACGTTTATGTATGACATTTAGCAACAGTTTTGGTTGATTTCCATGCCACACTTTTTCATAATTGTATATTCATGATTTAATGGATTCTCAGAATTGATCTGAAATTAAACTTTACCTCCCCCACCCCCTAAAAAGAAAGGACACCATCTTACATTTTGGTGCACGAGATTAGCATTACCACACTGTTTCTTTTTTGTCTCTACCAAACAGAATATTGTCAACTCTCTTTTCCTCAAAATTTTAGGTTGAATAGACCTATTAATTTTACTTTCAGTACAAAAATGCCTTGTGATGCCTTTGTCGCATGACTGTGAAAGGGAAAACAAATATACAAACTTGTTTTCTTTTTGTTTCAAATACGTTTTGAAGAACTCAAAACCAGACTAAAAACCTTTTCTGCCAATTAAGGTTTGACAGGGCTCATTCCTGTGTCTACAGACCACCACCCCCCCCCCCCAAAAAAAAGTCTTCACCAACAATCAACCACAGTAGCACAAACTGACATATCTCTTTGTACCTTCACTTTGGACGCAGCATAAAGTCCACACTACTATCCAATAGACTCTAAACTCCATATTTCTATACAGTGTACCACAAACTGTTACATGTTCCTATTCATCACCATAATAATTGAAGGTAACTGATACAAAATGGCATAAATCACAGCCCCTACACAGAGTTAATATTTCACCAACATATCAATCATGTTTGACATGTTAAACTTCACCTCAATTCCCACATTTGATCTGGAATATGATGGGTCATAAATAAATACAGTAGTCCTTATCTTCTGCTGATCAGAAACCATTCTAAATACATTGTAATTGCACTTGAAGGTGGAATAGATGCTTACCTACAAATATGGCAGCAAAGGACACTGACCAGCACAATGGACAGAAAGATAAAAAGATTCTGTATATTCAAGCAGTCACATTATCATTGACACAAATGGAATTTGTTATATAAGTAATCTACACATACAATGTATGTACATATACAAGTAACATATTTTCAGCACCTTCAGAAAGACAGATAAAAAATGACTCCATTGAGTTATTTCCATGAAACATACAAACATAACACAATCCTGTTGTCAATATGACAAAATATCTGCAGTTAATGACCAATCCAAACGACACTTGCAATGTTACATGAACTCCACAGTATTTTCGACAGTACTGAAGTACACATATTTTGCATCATTATACAGATGCACTTCACATAATAACTCTGTGTACTATATGATCAGCTAAGAAATGTAAATAAAGACATTTAAAACCAAATCTCCCCAAGAGCCAGAAAAAAAATAATAATAATAACATGGTTTATAACACCATTCCCAAAAGTTAGTTGTGCTTTAATAGAGCACTTTACAACATAAGGAGAAAATCCATCATAATGAGCTCACTTACAAGGAGGTACTGCTTTGAATGTGATGCATTTTGCAGCTCCGATTTTCCCTTACTGTACTGTACTTTAACCTGTTGAGGAAGAGTCCCGAGTATACTCAGGCAAGTGTCTATGGGAAATGCGTGTCGTAGCAAAATCAAACCGTGTCCTTTTTAGTATGTTTAAAATGAAGTACTGGTTATAACATAAGCGCTTAGAGACATTTACTGTGGTATTAAAGCACTTTATGTTGTGAATAACTATTATTAACAAGGTGAAATCTGCAGTTTCAGTGATCACATCATTATACATGGGTTCCTCTTTACTATTATTATTGTACCTGTATTACTGGAATCATATCTGCACAGCCAATACACCAATTCCACTCACTTTTAGATGAGCTGCTTGCTTTCTGGTGCACTTCTTACTACATCAGGGCATGACAGCATTCATGAGGTTGTTTAGATCCAGTTTCCATGGTGATGAATGACTATGACATCACACTTTCATACTCTATAAATACTGTTAAACGAGGAACGTTCACGTGCATTTTAATGTCGCGAATGTCGCAAGCGCCAGATTCGCGAAATTAAAATGCACGCGAAAGTTCTTGTCTACACTATATGCATATCCATCTGTACATCCCTTTTTACCACTAACTTTCACAGAGTGTTTCAGCAAACTCTCTGTATTCACTGACCCCACATGTATGTTTGGGGAAACTTCCCCTTTAATTTAGTGACAGCCCAGCTCAAAACCCACATAAGAAATGTAGCCAGAATGAATTTTTACTTTTTAAAATACTTTACAAGTATAAGCTCTAAGCTTTAAAATGATATGTAATTTGTTAAAACTGGACCATCTAAAACCCATTCAAAAAGTGATTGAATGAAAAAATAGTTAAGAGGTGCACTTTTATAGAAAAGGGAGATCAGTCTTTGTCAGGCGCGCTGTGCAGGTGTATCAATGAAAAACACAGTGGAAGCAATGCCTGTCCGAAAAAATATGGTCAAAAAATGCTAATATCTCAATTTTGGTTTTGATATGAAGCTGTGACAAATTTGACAGTAGGGAGAGAAAACATCACTCTCCCAGATTAGGCAAACTTGTACAAATTTGAGTCTTTCAAATCCAAATGACTATTTTGGTCCATTATAGAAAATCCTATACAGCAACTTTTTGTGGGTTTTGAGACAAGAAGTCTGATAATACATGTAAATGTCTCTTAAATGTACTGTATATGCCATATATTTAGTGAGTCTAAATTTTTGCAAATTGGGACTTCCCGTCAATTTCGCAAGCGGTTCAATTCGCGATCGTGGAATACTGTACTGAGCACAGAAATGCATATGTGTACGACACATTCATATCAGGATCAGAGTCAAAATTTTCACATGTCTTTAATTTTGTGAATAGCACCCGACTTGCCAAATTCACGAAAATAAAAACCTTGCGAAATATTCGGCGTAGACAGCACAAACTTGAAAATGTTTAGAGGAACATCTCAAGCTCCCTTCTCATGTTGGCAAGCTCTTCTTCGTGAGAGGCAATGAATTTCTTCCACTCTGCTTCTAGCTCCTCGTCGGACATCCCCAACCCCCCTCTGCAGGAGGTAGCGGCCTTGGTGAACTTGGTCAAGAGGAATTCCTCCTTGGCTGTCCTTTCTCTCATTGCCTCGACCTCTATGTCCTCCAGATGCTGTTTACAAGGGGGGTCAAAGGTCACAATAAAGAGTGTTAAAAGACTTGCTTGACCATCAAGTTTCAAGAATGATGTAGACAGCCGCAGAAACAGTCAACCTCGCTTTAACCTTTTAAACTGAGCTTTGGTTGCTGACTGGCTGAAGTGCCTTCTTTGCCAATAGGCGGTTTCGTAATATATTCAAATCTTATGCATATCTTTTAAAACACACGCTGTTCTTGAAAATCTGAAGGCTTGTCCAAGGCTTGTCCAACATAGCGACAAGTAATATATTAAACTGGATTCCAGCAACTGAATTTCATTTAAGAAGAGCAGGTTAGTGGAATAGCTCGTCTCTATCTTCCCGAAAATGAAACATTCACATACAGTATATGAATACATTACAAAAACGGTATATTGTCACAGATATGTGGCAACTTAGTGTCAATTAACAAAGGATACAGTCAAACCTGTCTAAAGCGGCCACCCAAGGGAGACGGAAAAAGTGGCCGTTATAGACAGGTGACCGCTATAGACAGGTAATCCAACTTTGTGTGCATTGCTTTAGGGAATGTACATATATCATCATTGTATCCTTACATGTGCAAGTATGTGTGTACGTACAGTGTATGCATTTGACCATGCCGGTGTATATGAAATTGTTGCATCATATTGTCATGAAGAAAGCTTAACTCTAGTGCATTATTATGACTGAATGAGGAATGAATGCAGCGGTGGCAATCACTGAACGTTGCCCGCACCGACGTCTACAAAGCAGAAAAACACGCTGCATTATCGGCTTGGCTACCGCTCCATTGGGGTTTTGGCTGCTATAGACAGGTTAAAATCTACTGCGGGAAACAAAATTTGTGGCCGCTGGCCGCGTTAGACGGGTGGCCGCTATACACAGGGTCTTTAACAGGGCTTTTCTCTCGGGGGGATTTTTCAGTGGCCGCTATAGACAGGTGGTCGCTATCGACGGGTGGCCGCTAAGGCAGGTTTGACTGTACTATCTATTCAAATTCATTAAATTCTTCTGTCAAGATGTTTTCATTGCAACTGATTGACAAATTGCACTACATCGACGGATTAGATATTATCTAATCCCCCATAATCCCTCCTGTGTTACCTTGGCCTTAATTCTGGTCCAAGCAAGGCACATTGCTACACCTGAGTGGGTTTACAAACTTTAAAACCAGGTTAAGTTTGGATGGACTACCGAGTGCTGAAGCTATTAAGTACCTGGACACCTGAAGGTTTAATAAAAGTTGAGCAAATATTCATAATAAGACTGCGGCATAAGCTTCAAATCATGTACTACTGGACTGAATGTGATGTACTGTATGTATAAGCTGCTATTTTCGCGTACAGATATCTTCACGAATGAGGAGGTCACAGACGTTTTCACAATTTCGACATCAAGTTTGTCACCAGTGTACTAATGTCTGTCAGTTTGAGATATTTACATATTTTGTTAAATTCATGGTCCAACAGTGATTTACAAAATTCCCGAAAATTGAACCCTCGCAAAAATAACGGGTTATACAGTTATCAGTGCGTGTATTTTTCAAATGCTGAAGTGGAAGTTGAATCAACCTAGCCAGACATTTGTGACCCTGCACCACAAAACAAACAAAAAGTCGCCAGACATGAATTTTTAGTTAAGACCATATTCTGAAAGAGCAGACTTTAAGCTTTAAAATGATGTATAACTCAAATCAAATGGACTCTCCTAACCTATCTAAATATTGGAAAGAAAGCACAAACTCAGGAAAAGTGTGAAAAAGAGGCTCTGAAGTACAGTGTCTATTCAAGCGCTTAATCTTTACCAAACCGTGCTGGCTGTGCAATGAATGGGACAAAAAACAGGAAGTAAACCACCAGAGTAACAACAATGAAGTGATTATCAGATTAAACTAAAATTAAACATGCCTCATTAACACATTCTGTCCATAATTAATGCCAACTTTCAAAGCAGTAGCACTATCCTTTCAAAAGTTATTAGAGTTGAAAGTGAATAGTGTGTGCAAGGTTTTTCAGAAATGAAAAAGAGACTCTAGTCTAAAGAAACACCTGATCACACTATTCTACCAAAAATGTTCCGAGATAAACTGCTAAAAAACACACTTTTCCGCCCGTTTTATGATACCAAATTTTAGCATAATGTAAAAGAAGACCTGCTCTTTCAGAAAATATGAAAAAGTCAAGATCGGCTAGGTTGACCCATTTCACTTGTTTTCAGTCCTCACGCAAAATCAGTGTGTGCGACTTTATGTTCGTTTTGTGGTGCACGGTCACATTTGACCTTAAAACTTACCTCTTTAATTTGCATGAATAGTATCTACACATATTTTATGATAATTATGCTGTAAGTACATTCTTCTCTTTTATGATAATCATGCTGAAACACTTTATGCCCTGTTCATCTTCTGATCCCACAGCTTTGGAGGTATCTTTACTAGGTAGCATTAACACCTAATAAAGAGCTTTCATACTGTTTAATATCATAATCATTATTGTAGAAAGGTTCACTCTATAGTATCAACTTTGTACCTCATTTATTTTCTTGATGAGGCCAGTCTGCTTGTTAACAGCAACCTTGACAGCAAAGGTGTACCTGGCATTGCCGTACCCAGGACTTGGGGGTCTGGCCGCGTGAGGGACTATCCCTGAAAAGACAAGTTAGAATACAATGTAGAAGCTGAAATTATTAGCAATGTCTGTTGATAGACACTGGAAATGAGATTCATTAATATAATTATTGGTATCTCGTCCTTTACAACATGCTATGTTCTGCTATTAAGATACTTGAAGTAATCTCTTTTGTACTTGCAAGATCAGGAGAAGATTTATCAAGAAATCTTTGAAAGTTTCTGTGGCAGTAGAACGTTGCATGGTACAAGGCTTTATGGTTCACCACATATTCTTTCTTGGCAATGTATAAGCCACCCTAAAAAGGGCCTATCCATTCCCTGGGTGGTGGGTAGGCCCTTTTCGGGGCCACATACCTACCCAAGAAAGAATACAAAGGTTTATCAATATCTTTAAACTTCCTACATACTTTCTCAAAACTTTCTTCTGGCCTTTCACTGCCATATATGTGCAGTCAACTGTATTTCTTTTTTCTTTTCTTTTCTTTTCTTTTTTTTTTCGGTCTCAACCCAGCCATGGGGAAAGGAAAATGCACATCAAGATGATATATGTCACACACACAGATTACTTATGTACAAGACTACAAACTGCAACCATGCTCACCAGGGAAAATGACCAGCCTTCCATACTTGGGCGTGACTGCTCCGATGGTGTCATAATCTTGTTCGCTGATGCCTTCGTAGAGCTTCCTGGAGTAGGAGTCAAAGGGCTTGGCGTCAAAGAAGATGGTTTCGCCATAGTCTGCAATTCCCATGTCTGGATTGAGGTACACTACCATGGTGTACTCGTCCTGGCGAGATAATAGAAAAAAAAAAAAAAAAAAAAAAAACGAGGCAGGTGAAAGCTACTAGTTCTTGATTCGTTTGTTCAGTTGTGATCAGATGTGTCTTGCTCAACACAAATGCTGCAGTCTGTACGGACAGGGAGGTGGGACTAACGTCTGGACTGACCATAGTCAAAGAGCAGTAATGGTTTGGATTCAAGTCATGAACTGTATGCTAGCCTATGCCATTCTAACCAATAACACCCCCCCCCCCCCTATGTGCGATTATTTTGTGCTGCTAGTACAAGAAACAATTCCAAAACACTTGAATTCTCATTTCATCCCAATAGCTTGCAAACATCTGTGCAAATCTCGCTAAAGCACAATAGCAGACAAAAACATATCACAAATCCTGGGGATGTTACCAGGTACAACAACAAAATGAAAATTAATACACAAGGATTCATTTTGGTTCATTCTGATCGACAGCTTAGCTTCATATACTGTAAAACGAGGAATTTTCGCGTGCACTTTAATTTCGCGAATTTCGCGAGCGCCAAGATTCGCGAAATTAAAATGCACGCGAAAGTCCTTGTTTACACCATATGCATTGAATGCCAGTGGCACTTCGCGAAAATGTCATGCCACGAAAAAGGCTGTCGGCTCCAATTCGCAAAAAATTCATGCCGCGAATATATCATGTTTTACAGTAGTGTCTGTGGTATTTTAAAATGTTGATATTTTGCAAGATCATTAGAGTGAACAGGAGTTCCTGTCCAAGGCAATCACCTCCCACTCTTCGCAGTCCTCATGCACACGAGTGTGGTCTGCTGAGCGGACCACATTCAGGCTGACGTCATAGGGGAACCACGTCTGCTGCCCTCTGCCAACATGATTAGCGACCTGCGACATCACTGCCCACGTACTGCTCTCTGCAAATTCCAAACACTGAAAGATAATGAGAAAATGGCACAGCCTTTAGCTTCAGATGGTTTGTCACAAGGCTTCTTTCTTTCAATTGCATACACTTTTCAGACATGCTAACTGTTCTTTTGTCAAAATCTATCACCCTCAGTTTCAATCAAAACGAACGATACACTATGTTCGTTCATTGCCTGACACATATCTCCAGAAAGCTGAAGTATCTTTTAGTGTTGCACTTATCACAAGCTAATTCAAGTATTCCATAACATGTACACCACAACACCTTTTTCTTACTTGAATACAGCACTATATGAGAGCAGCTCTTCAAAGCAGCTGCAACTTCAAACTGGTGCTCACATCAAAGGTCTTGATCCAGCGTGTGTTATCCACCATTTCCGCAGCATCAACATCAAATCCGCTGAGAACGGCATTTGGCGAGTGCACGAGGGATGCTCTGAGCCTCTCCAGATGATCTTTGTCAAATAAATTGTCAAAAATCAGGATTTTCCTGCAATTAGAATAGCAAAGAAGAGAAAGCACGGAGGAGAGAGAATGAGAATCGACGATGTCATCAGAACATGTCACAATAGATCTACACGAAATACATATAGACTTGCACATACGAACCCATTGGTTGATAAAAACTACCTGAAGATTTTAAACTACAAGCAGGTAATACAAATCTAAACTAGAAATGTCGCTATGGCGACTGGTATGCCTCTGCCATAATGCATGATTCTCCTAATAGGTCTATAGTACATGTGGACAATGTGTGATTACATTTTCACAAAATTGGCAAAATATTAAAATGACATGTCTGTCACAAATGCATCGAATGTTCACCTTCCTTGACCTATGTTTAATTGGATGAATAGGAGAGCATGTATTTGGGGATTTAAGAACTTTAACTTCAACTTTGACCCTTTCATAAGTTTACACACTTGAGTAATTTTCAAGGTATGGAGTAAAAGTGCAATTTCTGTATTGAACAGTAAATTGTTATCATTTTCATCTGGCCTTTGATTCATAAGAGAATCACTGTCAGGCAGAACATACATAAATATGTACTAAGTTTAAAGATAACTTGAGCCACTTCCGAGATATGGAGAAAGGAGTAAGTTCAGCACTTTCACTTGATCTTTGACCTTTTGACCTTTGGCCTTCTTGGCAACAAAAAAAAAATCCCAGAGAATATCTAGTGGGTTATACATGCATACATCAAGTTTTAAAAAAAATAATCCTGTTGGCATTGCATAAATATAAGGAAAATAGTAAAATTTTGAAGTACTGCCCTTGACGTTCGACCCCTGACCTTCGACCCACAAACCCCAAATTCCCTAGATAACCACTGCCAGTCAGTACATGCATATATACTTTGTTCCATTAAGATACCTTGAACAATTTCCAAGATAGAGAGAAAAAAGTGAAATTTTAACATTTTACTTGACCTTTTGACCTTTGACCTTTCGACCTCATGACCCCAAACTTTTACCAGAGAATCTTAATTGGGTAATACATGTATACACTAAGTTTCAAGAAAATATCTTCAGGCATTGCATAGATATGGAGGAAATAGTGAAATTTTAAGCATTTGACCTTGACCTTTCGACCTTTGACCTTGAGCATGTGCACCCAAAAGTTGATAGGCACAACTTCACCCCCTAATACACATACATGCCAAGTTTCATTAGGATACCTCAAAAGGTTTTGATAGTTACCCTGTCCACAAAATTCATTACGGACGGACGCAAGGACGGATGGAAGGACGGACGGACGGACAACCCAAAAACATAATGCCTCCGGCACCACTTCGTGGCAGAGGCATAAAAATGGGCGGGGGGGGGGGGGGTGGAATCACTTACTACCTGTTTTGACCAGCACAATCATCATCTGCCTTTGAACAGTTGTAAAAAAAAAAAAAATGTAGACTGGGTCTGGAAAGGCTGCATGTTATTTAAAAGCAATAATTGCCAACATTTTCAACAGGTGGTATTGGAATGAGCAATAAAACAGCATCAGAAACAGGAAGCAAACAACACAAGAGGATTTTGAATTTCAGTACATCTTCAAAGTTTGTATTAAAGATTCTCCTCAAACTGTGAGCACATCCACAACTATTAATCATTCACTTGAGCAATGGAGGGACAGCTCAATTTATAAATTGACTGACTGACAGTCCATTCAATCAATTAATCAATCAATTCAATCAATTGATTGATTCATAATTGTGTTCCCTCAGTTGCCAAAGATGACAGCTCATCTCCCTCTCTATTCTTGCAGTACCTGGCCACTGGCAGTGGATGACTGCAAAAATCTTCACTACATGAAACTACCCTATTAATCTGATCATTAATCGCCTTCTGCCTTTCTGGGTAGAGTACTGTCAAACCATATATGTCTGCTTACATTCTAATATAACAAATTTTGCAGGAGCCAAAGATTTGGGAAATTAATCTGCACACAAAATGTTTTGTCTATTCTATATGCATGGAGTGCCCAGTCGCAATTCACGAAAATTTCATGCTGCAAAAAAAAAAGGCCGTCCGCCCCAATTTGCAAAAATTTCATGCTGCAAAACATTTCTTGCTTTATAGTAATCGTTACATCTTCAAGCTGATTTTGTGGAATAAATTTCTACAGAAAGGGATTTGCCGGATGATGATAATGACCTGTCCACTAAAAGCCTGCTTAGATCCAAGACCAGCTTCACGAGCTTGTGAGTTTTAAAAAAGGTGCAATACCTGCAGTTGCTACTGAAATAGCTATCAATAAACAATGAGCAGTTTTAAAGCATTTGACTTAATTGCATGACAGTTCCAGTTTCTGCAAATTATCAATAATTCTGACTATTTTCATAGAATTGGTTATACAACTTGATACTTTGCTACTCTGTCTCCCATTGAAATTCACATACATGAAGCTTCTTCAATATCTAGCCATGGAAGCAAGTCAAACTCATTAGATCATGATACACACCTTTCATCACTGGTCACAAATTTTCTGACCAGGTGGCTTTCAATGTCCAGAGTTCCTACCGGAGCTGAGATTTGAGGGAAAACAGCTCTCGAGAGCTGCACATTCCCCTGATCCAATTTCTGAGGGGGAGACACAAGAAAAAGTTCTGTCTATAATTAGCTCAAACCACGTTTCACAAACTAACTTTTTTTTCACAAAACTCAGTTTGGACTGTGTACAGTGGGTATTTTCGTGTGAGTAATTTTTCATGCTCAGCCAAGTAAGAGGAGTTTCATGTTGTTGTTTTTTTATTCTGCGCACTCAGGACATTACTACTGGAACATATGACAAGCAAAACTATTTACATGCTTTTACTTTTGTGCTAGTTTCTGGTTGTGCGAAGTGCATGAAAAATTCAACACCACAAAAATTCCACTTTTACAGTACCGTAATTGGCCCACTGACAAAGGATTAACAAGCAACAATAAACTCATCAATAAAAGTACACCTGACTCAAATGGAAAAAAATAACAATGACATGCTCAAGATGTAGGTCTCAATATTATGACATGAGATTGCATTGATCAATTTGGATGAATATAGACCAAGAGAAATGAAGGAACCAGGTTGGAGTTTGAACCTGTCAATAGTTCATATTATGAGGAGCAGCACTACCACTGGAATTGACTATGCATGCTGTGAGTGCGGATTGGCACAGAGAACTCCAAAGCGTTGAACACATTACAACCAAAGTCCCTGGCACGGAAAGGGTTAATTCACCATTGGGAGCAGTATTTTAACAAATGTTAGAGTTATAACATTTGATGCATATGGTTTAGGTCAGCTGTATCACAAAACATCCTAATTATGTAAAAAAAAAGAAAAAAATGCAATAAAGCCTAAAATAAAAGGACATTACCATTATTTTTCTCAGTAAACCATAACTGTATTATTCTACATGTAGAAACAATGCTATTATAGAACTATTGTTCATATTTTGAATATTTAACAATACTTAACAGTGAATACACTGATTAACATTTTTACACTGGTCGTTTCTCTCCCTAACATAACTAACTATTTTGAAGCAGTAAATATGTTTTTTGTTTCATCTGCAAATGGTAAATAATGCCTTTATTAGCACATCATTACGAAATATCTTCAGATGAAAATAAGGGCATTTAAAGGAGATTATTAATGCCGTTCACAGCCTACGGGGAAATTGCCAGCAGAAATCAAAAAAAAAAAAAACAAGTACCTTCCACTCCTGGCAAGCTGCCTCAAATTTCTCCCTCGCTGGTGTCAGCTGAATGGAGATACTGAGCAGCTCCACAAAGTACCCCATGGATGGGGGACGGTAGAGGGTTGGAATGAATGCATCCCACAGGACCACCCTCCCAGGATGGGGTCTCACTGTCAGGAAGATGTCATACTCAGACCTTAAAGACAGCAAAGCAAAGTCATTGATGCCAATTATCTCGATGCAAGCCTCAACACAAATCTCTTTCTGCAGCGTTTCCTCAGGATTTAATGTCATACTATTTTCATGGAAAATCACTTCCATATATGAAAATATGAGAAAGCAATGACTCCTTAGTATTAAAGTACTTTGCTTAAAAGTACTACTTGTGAATGTCTGAAATTAATGCTGGCATAGGAGAAAGGAATATGATTGTATCAGACAAAATTTTATATCAGAGTTGAAAGTTATCACTGTCTGTCATATGATGCTGGGCTTTTCACACTTTCATTCTATTAATAATTCATACAGCACTGCACACTTACACTGGTCTGACGGTCCCTGACCAGTAAAAATCACTATCGAACCAGTAACAGTTTCAGTAATGGACCAGTTAAAAATGGGAAAACTGGGTACCTACAGGTACGACAGACAGGTCAGACGAGTAGAAGAAATTAGATTGGTGTGCAGTCCTGATTCATATGATTCTTATGTCATTCCTCACTGTCTAATTTACTTCATGTTTTCTCTCTGTTTCTTCTTAACTATCCCTATCTCATAGACTCACCCTTGCGTTCTATTTTGCCATGTAGCTGTGTAAAATGACATGTCTCCATAGTCGTCCATCTGCCAACTTGGAACGAGAAAGATGCGAAAAGCGTATTCACCGGCATACTTGGATGGTGCCAGAACACGAGGAGAAACTGCATCTCCCCTGTGCATCATTTCCGCCTGAACGTGATAAGGGTAGAAGGTACGATCAGACGTGCCTGCCGAAGCAGACAATACTTCAGTCAGTTTCTTCCATGTATGCGATTTGGAAAACCGGTCTGGGTCCAAGTCGGATGTCCATGGCATGTTTGACACAGCAGGCTTTTCACAGGATGAAACGCTGGACACACACTCCCCCTCTTTTTCATTGAGCTGCCATCTAGTGAACTCCGTGACGTAGGTTTGCAGACGAGATAGCGTCTCTGGGGGGAAGAGGGAGTCAAAGACAGCCACGGAGCCACCGCTCGGAGACACTCTCTCCAGCGTCGCATGCACAACCGGTGCCTCTGCTGCTATCTCGCATGAAGCCACTACAAACAGCAGAACGATCACAGCGCTGACTTGCACCTGCATAGATGAACCTTTCCCTGCTGTATCCATCACTGGTTGACCTGTTTAAGTTGTAAAATAACACAATTTCATTTCATTCACGTATTACAAGACCTTTGAATGCCATGTTCACTTGAATTCAAGAGAATGCATAATGTGACTTAAGGCCGTGTCACACCTTTCCGATCAAGCCTTGTGTGCGACTTATGAAGAACAATTTTTACCACACAGAGATCCCCGCAGATGACCCGCACCTGACAGTACTTAGCACGTATCTCACTCATAGTCGCCCGGAGGCCCTGTCACACCTTTCCGGGCATGCTACACGGGCATGTTGTGTGGGGAATTTTCCAGCATACAGGACAATTTCTGAGGGCAGACAAGGATTTGGGCGAGTCAGAGCATGTGTCTTACTTGCTGGACGTGTTCTACCTAAATTCTACTTGCGGGTATACTGTGTGACCTGTGTACCAGTCACGTGGGTGCTGACAACTCAGTGAAGGAATTCCTCTGAAGGAATGGCAGAAGTCCCACAGAATGTCATTATCTTGGCTGCATACGGGGACTGCGAAGTACCTTCGTGGGAGTTGCCTGCGAGGTGCTGCCGCTAAGGGCCTCCTACTGGCGTCCTGCGTGGACCTCTCCTGGCCTCCCCGCGACTCACCCGGAAAAAAGTTTTGGTCATGCTCAAAACTTGGCTGCGGTTAGATGAGACTTGCGTGCGCACCTCGGGGCAACTACAGGCGAGATACGAGATAATTACTGTCAGGTGCGGACCAACTGCGGAGAGCTCAGGGTAGCAAATTTGTTTCCCCGCAAGATCAGGCCGCAAAACTTCCCCAGATTCGGTATGATATTAGGCCTAGAGCATGCTCAAAACTTGTTCCTAGTGAGTCGTGGGGGTTTGCTCTCAGAGGTACACGCAGAACGTCAGTAGGAGACCCTTACTGGCAGCACCTGTCAGGCAACTCCAACACAGGTACTTCTCAGTACCTGTAAGTCGCTCGTAACAGAAAATGGATCAGTTTCAAAGCTCTCAGGCAGGTCACACGGAATACACACAAGTAGAAGATAAGTAACATGCATCTAGTAGGTAAGACACAAGTGCGACACTCGCAAACATTATTGTCCACCCGGGAAAATTCTCCTGCGTGCTGGAAAATCCCTCCTCACAACAAGCCCGAATAGCTTGCCCGGAAAGGTGTGCGAGTGACACAGCCTTTACTTAATGTGCTTGCTCCCACTTCAGTCGTCACAAAGAAAAAGAGTTACATTGTACAGCAAAATCGTGAAATCGGCCCCACCGCAGTGCACTGTATGCATCCTTGCATATAAAGCAAGTACTTAGTTTTGGATTAGGTTGGGGTTGTATTTACAGTTAAATTAGTCAAGGGACTAGTCTTTCGAAGAATATTAAAGTGGTACTAGAAAGAAATAGATAGAGACCTTGACGCGCGAGTGCGGTAAGGTTATTCTATGCACTGAAGACTGTTTTTTTTGCTTGTCAACTGAAGAAACCTGGAGGTGGAATGAGAAAGATGAGCTGAAGTTTTTTTTTTTTGTTTTTTTTTTTTGTTGTTGTTGTTTTTTTGTGTTATTTTTTTAATTTCATTTTTTTTTTTTTTTTTTTTGCTTGGTTGTCAGGTAAAGAAACCAGGAAGTGGAATGAGATGAAGCGAAGACCTTGTGTTTTTTTTTTTTGGTTTTTTTTTTTGTTTTTCATAGTTTTTCAAGATCACATACTCATCAATTTCCACCCATTTTGACATGTAAAATAGCGCTATGTGTGTTAATCCCATAGAGGTGTCGCAAACTAAACCCATCCTTGACATTTTGGTCACTGTTGCAATCCTCAAAACTGACAAGGGAAATGAATTTTAGAATATTTAACACAGTTACACGAGGAATCCTTACCATGCCAGGCCTCTTTTCTAAATAGATTTTGTATAAAGATACAAACAAGGGATGATGGTGGTTGCCTTTGCAACAGAACAGAATCTTAATGTTTTGTTAAGAAAGTCATACTTTAAAAAAAAAATCAGTGAGACACAGACGGTTTAAATTAGAATTATGAAGGCCATCATTTCGAGTTATTTCATGATTCGATTTCTGGTATCAACAGAAAGCTCTTCAGTTGCTCTTCAAATAAAACAATTAAAAAAAAAATAATAACCTTCTACTTTTGAAGATATGGTTAAATATTTAGGGCTGCCGCAAACTGGACCCCTGTGCCATATGCGACAGCAAACTGATGCCGCAACTCTAGGGCCTTTTCATTGTTATGAATGAATGGGCACCCCCTTCAATCACAGTGCCATGTCTGCCACAAACAGGGTAGTTTTAAATATCTAACGTCACATATTACGTTGCTAATCTAACAGCATTATAAAAAAAACAACAACAACAACAACAACAACAAAAGTGGAGAGCCAACTGCAGAATCCGAGGCTGCTTGTGTCATCAAGCAGCATAAATTTCTATTAATTCACAACCTAGACTCTATATCAGTTCGGGAAACCCACTCACAAGGGGGGCCCCTCCTTATAAGTAACCCGTCCCCCTTATAAGTAACCCCGTCCCCCTTATAAGTAACCCCCGGGGCACCCCTTATAAGGAGTCTCCACGCTTTTTTGCAATGCAACGCGAAAATGAAAGGACTGCGGCAATCCGCTTGATTATGTCCATAAAGCTTCACAAGTTTCCTAGTTACTCACGAAATTTGAGCAAAATCGGTTTGAGGCATCATATCTAAAATCATGGATTTAAATGCGATGTCCAACGACCCATGCGAATGCTGAAATGCGAGCGATTACTGGCGTGAGTGTCGCCAGGCGCGGCGGCGCGGCAATGCTTGAGTGCAGACGTGGCGACTGAGTACGGAGACTCTCTCGTACTCAGTCGCCACGTCTGCACTCAAGCATTGCCGCGCCGCCGCGCCTGGCGACACTCGCGCCAGTAATCGCTCGCATTTCAGCATTCGCAAGGGTCGTTTGACATCGCATTTAAATCCATGATTTTAGATATGATGCCTCAAACCGATTTTGCTCAAATTTCGTGAGTAACTAGGAAACTTGTGAAGCTTTATGGACATAATCAAGCGAATTGCCGCAGTCCTTTCATTTTCGCGTTGCATTGCAAAAAAGCGTGGAGACTCCTTATAAGGGGTGCCCCGGGGGTTACTTATGGGGGACGGGGTTACTTATAAGGGGGACGGGTTACTTATAAGGAGGGGCCCCCCTTGTGAGTGGGTTTCCCGAACTGATATGGGCTATGGCAGAGCCGAGGCCACAGCTCAAAATCAAAGGAGTCTGGTCTAGAATCTAGTACTCTAGATACTAGGGCCCTAAGCTACTGCTAACGTTTGGACCTAGACTAGATTTTATAAATTACTCCCCCTACAGGTATCGTTACTGTAGGCAATCTAATTCACTCACATCATATCACACATGCGTAGCGTAGCCGTAACGTTTAATAGGGTACTGTACTTAGTAATCGAACTGGCCAGTTTAAATCACATAATAATTGGTAGGTGGGACTACGAGGGGATATTTTTGGGCTGGAACTACTGCCTCAGAATTGAAAGTTTTGTTGCAAGAGAAAAAATAATAATAACAACTTACACTGCTAGTCGCAAGAATTTGAAAGAAGATGCAGGCAAAAGGCTGTTGCCTGACAGGTAGATCGCCACGCGCTTACTCTTTTAACTGCTTCTCTACAGCTGTTCTGCGTCTTCCTGGCCACCGGACTGACCCACCCGCTGCTGGACGGCTGCGCTGTATCATGTTGTCGTCGCATCTATATCTGCACTACCTGTACGGTATACGCAGCAGTGCTAGCTACATGTAGTTACTGTACCGTAGTTACAATATGAGCGCCAGCAAAGAGAGAGAGAGAGAGAGAGAGAAAAAAAAAAAGCATAAAGCCTAACGATAGAAAAGAAACAAAAAACAAAAACACAAGCGTTAAAATAGTGATCGTATTATGTAGAGCCAGTCGACGCCAGTTACGAGGCCCTACTTCTTCTAACAAACTGGGTCCCCTCACATCAAAAAAAAAAAAAAAAAAGAAAGAGAAGAGAAAGAAAAAAGAAAAAGAAAAGAAAGCCAAAAAAAAAGAAAAAAAATGTAGCGCCCTGCTGAGAAAGGGTAGTTCAAGGAGAGAGGCGGATCGACGGGGTGGGGGAGGTAAAAGGGGTGTTATTTGAGCCAACTTCCTCCCCTCCCCCTAGTATTTATCATTATTATTATCATTATCATTATCATTATCATCATCATTATTTTGATAATAGTAATAATACATAATAATGATAATAATTGCAATTTACATCGTTATTATCATTATTATATTATTGTTATTATCATCATTATTGTTACTATTATTGTTATTATTATTATTATTATTATTATTATTATTATTATTATTGTCATCATCATCATCATCATTTTTTTTTTTTTTTTTTTTTTTTTTTTGCTTTTGAATTGTCACGTCATATCGTCATTTGTCAACCCCACCCTCGGATCAGCAAAAAAATGAAATGAAATGAAATGAATGTGATGGAAAGAAGAGAGAATTATTATAGTGTACATTAATTATTTATCATACTGGGGTGTAAATTTCTGAGAACTTTGTTGGCTCAAAACACATTCATCTACGACTTTTCTTTCTTTTTCCCTACCCAATCGTCTTGATGTCAGTTGACATCGGTTCGTTTTATTTTGTTTTATATTGCTGTCTTGTGTATTTTCTGAGGGTCCCATATTGTACAAGCTCTGCTTCTTAGTGGGACCCTCCACTTCCATCCTCATCCTTAGTTGACTTGTATTATACGCGTTATGTATATTAACAAAGATATAATTGCATTTTTTCATCTACTTCTCATTTTCATATGTACTTAGTCAAATTACATTCTGCAAGTATTACAAATATCCTGTACATATGCAATGCATATAATTTCTTTATTTGATGGAAGTGAAAATAAATTTGAATCTTGAATCTTGAATCTATATGAGTTCACTTTAAAATGTAGGCCTATTTTATATGGCACTTTATTTGATGCTCTGTTTGGATGCTGTTTTAAGGAAGCTGTTGAATTTGTGTTTCACTGAAAGTATGTATTGCATTTTGTTTTTTGTTTTTTTGCCGGAAAGATGCTTCTTTTGGAAAATTGTGTATTATTGTATAGTTTGTAGACATGACATGCTCATTAACTATAGCAGTGGGACAGACGCATGATATTCACTCACTATTGATAACTATGAAGAATGTTTCTATAACTGAAAGTATTATTGAGTTGTATAGGCGCTGAACGACTTAAATGCCTAATACGCTTACTTGACCTTATAGCGCGAGGCATATAGCCCATCCTACTATATCACCATGATACCAACCAATTGTTATCAGTGCGCAAGTTGTGATAGTTGTTAAAAGATACTGAAATCCTTGCGTCTAATATTGGTTGAGAGCATATTTGTTACAGAAATGTGGGAATGTCACTGATAAGTTTTATGAAACGAGCCAGTAGAAGTGTCGCTAAGGCGACTGTTATGCCTCCGCCATAATGCATGATTCTCCTAATAGGTCTACAGTACATGTGGACAATGTGTAATTACATTTTCACAAAATTGGCAAAATATTAAAATGACAAGTTTGTCACAAATGTGTTGAATGTTCACCTTCCTTGACCTAGGTTTAATTGGATGAATAGGAGAGCATGTATTTGGGGATTTAAGGACTTTAACTTGACTTTGCCCCTTCATAAGTTTATGCATTGAGTAATTTTCAAGGTATGGAGAAAAAGTGCAATTTCTGTATTGAAAAGTACATTGTTACCATTTTCATCTGACCTTTGACCCTAAAATTCATAGGATAGTCACTGCCAGGCAGAACATGCATACATGTAGAAAGTTTCAAGATAACTTGAGCCACTTCTGAGATATGGAGGAAAAAGTTAGTTCAGCACTTTCCCTTGATCATGGACCTTTTGACCCGTGAGGCAAAAAAAGAAAAAGAAAAAAAAATGTTTCCAGGGAATCTCTATTATTTTATACATGCATACACCAAGTGTAAAAAAAAAAAATAATCCTGCTGGCATTGCATAGATATGAGGGAAATAGTAAAATGTTGAAGTATGGCCCTTGACCTTTGACCCCTGACCTTTGACCCCATGAACCCTAAATTCTCCAGATAATCACTGCCAGTCAGTACATGTATATATACTATGTTCCATGAAGATATCTTGAACAATTTCCAAGTTACGGAGAAAAAAGTGAAGTTTTAATATTATTACTTGACCTTTTGACCTTTGACCTCATGACCCCAAACTTTCACCAGAGAATCTTAATTTGGTAATACATGTATACACTAAGTTTTAAGAAAATATCTTCAGGCATTGCATAGATATGGAGGAAATAGTGAAATTTTACGTATTTGACCTTGACCTTTTGACCTTTGACCTTGAGCATGTGCACCCAAAAGTTGATAGGCACAACTTCACCCCCTAATACACACACATGCCAAGTTTCATTAGGATACCTCAAAAGGTTTTTGAGTTACGCTGTCCACAAAATTCATTACGGACGGCTGAGGACGGACAGACGGACGGACGGACAGACGGACAACCCGAAAACATAATGCCTCCGGCACCACTTCGTGGCGGAGGCATAAAAAAAGGATATAAAAAGCCTATGAAAAGATTGCGCTCGACCATTAATAAGAGTGTTATATATTACAGACATCGCCGTATTAATGAAACTGAGTTTACATTAATTAATCGTCTTTTCTTCGCAGCCTTATCAGCTGCATTGCGGCAATTTTACAAAACATTTTAAATAACGTTTATGACAAGCAATAAAACAATATTGATGAAAATGAAATAATGGCGATTATAATAGCATATTTATTTTGAGACATCACCTTATATTGAAATACATGTACCAAAAAAAAAATGCTGCTCCAAAAGTTCTTTCAAATATTACGTAAAGCTACAAATACACAGTATCTTGTCACTGATAAGGTATCGTTTATTCAAAACATTATAACTATCAAAGTGACTGAACATGACTGGGTGCAAATGCTGCCACAAAAATAGACATTCAAACAAACATAAAAACAAATAAAAAACAAACAGAAACAAATATAAACGAAAATAGATCAATCCGGGTCTCGCTCAGTGGCATTATTAGATGTATCGGTGGCCCGCATCTCTTATAGGCAAAAATCTATGTCGCAAAAGCACGACGCGGCCGGGAATTGAGCGTGCCGTTTGCAAAATTTGCTTCTGCGCATGATCAAATCCGAGAAACGTCCCGTCCTGCAAGGGGAAAACGAGTACGGTACTTGGCCAAAATAGCGTTCGGTCCCGATGCTGGGCAGGAGTGAGCCAGCCAGCCAAGCCAGCCAATCAGCGGTCTTGTCCATACGCTCCCGTCCTGTACAGGAAAGCGACGCTGCTTATGGGAACGGGAGTCCGAGTACGGGGACTGTCACAGGTGATTGCTTCCGCGTATTCTCGGTTTTCCCGTCGTTTATATAGCGAAAAAGACGGAGGATAGAAAAGGATCGAGACAAACCTTAGGGTCGGGTCTATCAAGCCAAGGCAATATGGGAAGAATGTCGAGCATCTTCAAGGATGTTTCAAGTGTCTTACTTAAGACTCCTACAGAATCTGAGAAAACCACCCCTATAGACGATTATCCTTCAAACAACTACCCCCTGGGCCTGTGGACATTATTACCCCGAGGTCAGGACATTATTTATCGGAGTATACGCCTATGATATGGACAACTTACTTCTACCTTTGGACAACTTATACAATACACAAGGACAATATTATTGTTACCCCTCATTATCACCCATTATTGTCTGGGATTAGGTTTGCAGTTGTTTTATTAGGATATTTTTAGGGGTGGAGGTAATTGCATTGTAGCCCCCTTATAGTGCCCCCTAGCTCCCCCCCCCCTCCATTCCGCGTCGATATCACCATTATAACACGGATATGCCATGAACATTAATATTTTGCATTGCAGAATACATACATTTTCAAATATTGGCTTCTGTAATACTTTATATAGATAACAATATTTGTTGACACAGTTCATCTGGGTTTGCTATTTTTTTCTCCTTAAAACTTTCACAAACACACCTTACACCAAATAATATAAGGATACTTCTGATTGAACAATTACAGAGGCAACCATTGTTCATTATCACTTTTATTGAATTTGATTTATTCAACTTCAGAGTAGCGAATCCATATTGTTTACGTTGTTAGAACAAATGATAGTCCAAGACAATAAATACATACAAAAACACAAAACTCACGTTGGGTATAAAAAAGTAAAATATCCGCATGCAGATTATTGTTTGTTTAACCCTGTGGCCTTGTCATGCGGTAGTCTTGATTGATAAGCTTTCTAACTAAGGAGGGATACACTTCTTTTAACTGACTTTAGTGTTCCATGTCAGGAAGCATTTTAAATTCATCTGATGCCCGTTGCATAAAACTCCAACCGGATTTTTTTTTTTCCGGTTGAAATCACAAAATTCCGGTTGGAAGCTTCCAACCAGAGTTTTTATGCAACTGTTTTCACATTCTTAGGTTTTAATAGCAACCTTAAAAAATTCAGGTTGGGCAAATCCCAACCTGAATTTTGTAAGGTTGCTAAAAAAGTTTTATGCAACGGGACCCAGGTTGTCAATATTATACGATAGTACTCCAAATATTGTCCAAAAGATAGCGCGACTGAAAAAGAAAATCGTTAGATAGTGTATGCCCTATTCATGTTTGCATCGGAAGGAAAAAAGTAGAAAGAAACGAAATTAACAAACCTGTCAGAAATTAAGACATACTTATGCAATTACAGTCATTGTATATTTTTACACCAAACTCGAAATCGCTTCACTAGAGCCTTGTCAAATACTGTAATTTCGGTGCTTCTAATGATGGTTCTGAACGATTCCGTGGCCAAAACTTCTCCAGTCAAGCATGTTGACCATTATTTCCCCTAGTTCAGAATGAAAGCCTTGTCTGCTTCGAACTTGGCAGGACCCACATAGCGATGATGACTGGCGTGGAGGGAACATACCGAATGTTCCACCCGAAGGGCTTAAAATGCTGTTGAAGGAGGTTATAGTCCCGAGACGAAGTCGAGGGACTTATAGCCTCCCGAAATAGCATTTCAAACCCTAAGGGTGGAACGTTTGGTATATATTCCCGACAACAAAACTCACCATTTGTTATATCAATGGGTTAGTCAAATCTGCTTTTTTTACATTGTATCGAAGATCGTATACATTCAGGTTCAGTGTGCGATCTTTGATTGATCCTATCGATTACGTGAAAAATATGATCGTTCAATCATTTGGTATCGTTTGTCATTTGTTACGTGAAAATATTTTCCCATGGATGGGAGAACATTACAAAAATGTTCTGCCCATGGGCGAACATAATATTACCAATGTGCCTCCATCACGTGACTGTGTTTAACCAATCACTAACCGGTATTTGACTAACCCATTTAATATAGAATATTGACGCTCCCTTTTAAGCCCGATGTATATACACAGGCAGACGATTTTATAATGGAGTAATACTTCAGTAACTCGCTGTGCTATATAGCGTAGACTCTGTATCTCTTCCATTATATGATTATAATTTATGACGTTACAGCGGTATAGACCGAAGGTCCGATATAGACCAAAGATCCGATAGACCATAGTTCAAAGGTCCGATAAACCGAAAAGAATGTCCGATAGATCGAAGATTCCGTACGTAGACAAAAGTTCTGACTTACAACAACGCACATTGACAGGCACAAAATATCCCCTGTTCGTTTTCCTCTCTCTCTCTCTCTCTCTCTCTCTCTCTTGCGTACTCACATGGGTGGCATTGGAATGTTTATCATAGATTAAGCTGAATATTTTACTATGAAGTCAAATCAAATTGGTCTGACAATCGGTCCTTTGCAGGTTCCTTCTTACTGAGGTCTATCGGACTTTACCCAGAGGTTCCTCTCAAGCAGTACTATAGATATAAAGAAAAAAACTGGGCACTATACTTTCTATAAGTTGTTTGTTGGGCCCAAATTGGTCTCTCCATTATAATATTATGTACGTTTTTAATCTATTCACATATACACGAGCCTGCATATATCTGCACTGACAATGATAAAACCTTATATTTTACCCAACTCACCTCAGACTGTGACTTTTACTGTTCGATTTGAATTCCACGTTGAATTACAACCTGTGAATGTGTAAAATCTAAAACGTTTTATTCGAGCTAAAATTAATTGGTCTTGGAGTCATCTAACGGTACGGGGAGTAGATGAATATGAAATGTCCCATTATTACCTTGGAACCCATGCATGTATTTGCATGGATCACAAAAAGTTGCCTCTCCATAATTTTATAAAATGCCTCCCTCATAATTTGTCTCATCCACCTGTGTATACCGAGTACGTTTTGAAAGCCTACTCAGAATCCAGTTTGTTTCGAGAAGATGCATGATTACTTTCTGATTTTTATACGACTATATACATGTATAGTAAGTCTCTCTTGTCTAGACCCTCACTCTCAATAATTATAAAGCTGCTAATTTCTGTTTATTGTTGATTTAAATTGGAAGCCGATCATTTATCCGTTTATTACTTTGTAATTCAGTGATCAATTTCTTCCAGAAAAGCCTTTGTCGATCTCGCTCCTCAGACCACAAAAAGTATGGCTTGTTTTTACTGAGAAAAAGGCGAATAAGATACGGCAAATGGTTATCTGGTATATCGTCCCTGAAAACCAACAAAACCTTTTCCACCTCAACTTCGTTCATGTGCTCTACCGCCATTCGGAGTTTGTTGCTGAAGGCGTGGTCGTCCACTGATCCAGGGCTCACAATCAGAATGGTTTTGAAACTTCTCTCTATAACTTCCATGATCGCTTCCACGTAGTACCTCCCGAGCGGAAGGTCGTTGTCTCCGCAGACGATCCTGTGAAAATTGGGTAATTTTTCTTCCAGATCGGGTTTGAAAACTGTTCTTACCCAGTGCTCGTCGCCAGCGTCGAACATGAGATTGAGGTCGTACTCGTAGTCGTGCCTCGCCCGATCATCTTGTGCTCTCTCGTAGCCGACTATCAAGAGCTGAAAGTGAAAGAATTTGTAACTGAGCCACCATCGCTTCCGATAGATAACAAGGCTTCCCGCGATAAGAAGGGCTATAACAATAGGGATGACGATGAAGAATGTAATGTTAAGTCCACAAACCTGACTCGGATAAAAAGTAAGGATAGTCTTGTTCACGAATTCAGGCAGAGATGATGGAGAACATGTAGTGTCATTTGAATGTATTAATGTCATGTTACTTTCTCTAATCCAGGACACGAAATAGCTCAGCTCACAATTACAAATCAAGGGATTGTGCGACATGTCTAAATGTTTTGCAGGAAGAGCTGTGCCGTCGCGGACAACTGTAACTGCATTTTGTGACATGTAAAGATATCGAAGATCCTTGTTCTTTGCAAAAAGTCTCTCGTCAATCTCTTTTATGTGATTGTTCTTTATAGACAGAACATTTAACACGCGAAGTGGCAACAAATGAACAGGGAGTATCTGATATAAATCATTTCCATCTAAATACAAGATCCTCAGTGACGTCACGTTTCGAAAGATATTTGCATTTAAAGCTTGAATCCCACATTTCTGCAATGTCAGGAAGGTAAGTTTCCACTGTCCGTTGAATGTTTCTGGAAGGAGACCATTCAAGTAATTGTCATCGAGGTACAGCTTGTCTAAATCATTTAGTGACGAGAAAACGGAGGCCTTCTTGTTAAGATCCCAGAGTCGTGAAGCTTGCAATTGACATTTTTTAAGGTACAGTCTTTTGAGGTGTACAATACCTTTGAAAAAGTCGCAGGTGAGTGCAACCTTCGTGGAAGACAGTTTGAGAGTGTCCAGCTGATAAAGATTGCTGAAGGGGGTGTCAAAACTCCCAAGGCTTGCTCCCGGCTGAGATAGATCCAAATATCGAAGTTTATCGTTCGTGCGAAAAACCTGGTTCATCATGGAGACAATCAGATTGTTCGATATGTTGAGAGTGGTGAGGTTAATCAGCCCTTGAAAAGAATATTCCTGTAATCTCGGAAGCTTATGGTTGTAAGAAATGTCTAAATATTGCAGCAAAGGTAAATCCCATTTAGTGGTTATACCGAGGATTTTGCTTATTTCATTTCTGGAAACCCTCAAGGTGGTGAGGGACTGAATACCATTGAAAGAGAGTGGATCGAGCTCTTGGAACTTGTTACTGTCGAGTACAAGCACGCGCAAGTTAGGGAGTATTGTGAACATGTCTGAGCTCACTGTCTTGAGGAAATTCTGTGTCAGATGAAGTTCTTGTAGAGACGTCAATCCAGCAAATGAATTGTTTTCAAGACTCTTGATTTTACACTCCTGAAGGTGAAGTACTTTCAGATGTCGAAACCCTTGGAAGGCAAAAGATGGAATGGATTTTAGGGGATTTCCTAGCAGTCTCAAAAAAGTTGTAGGAGGGATCTCAGAAGAGTAGTTGTCATGGTTACTGAAGGGTACCATGCGGGAGATGTTGTTTACAGACATGTCCAGAAAATCTAAGGAGGTCATTCCTAGGAATGAAGCAAGGCTAAAGCTCTGGATATGATTCCTTGGTAAGTAGAGTTTTTTGACTCCATTAAGCATCCAAAGAGCCTTGTCCCCGATGAATGATATGTTGTTGTAGCTGAGCACCAGCTCACCGATTGTGGTCTTGATAACAGGAAGGGGTCCATTTTGATCAAAAGAGGAGATCTTGTTATGCTTTAGAGAAAAAGTTAAAATGTTAAATCCTTCCCACCCTCTTAAGGAGAGAAGCTTTATCCCGTTTTTGTCCATCATAACAACATCCATTGCCTTCGACGTATTCCACACATTTCCGGGAACGGAGTGAAGATTGTTTTTTGTCATGATTAAAGTCTTCAATGCTAGATTTTTCGCCAAAACTTGCCTAGGAACAGAAGAGAGAGCGTTGTTGGAGAAGGAGAGCTGTACAAGATGCGTCAGTGGAAAGAATGTCCCAGCCTCCAAGCGAGATATGTTATTACCATCAAGTGTCAGATTTACCAGTCGCGGAACATGCCGAAAGGACGAATTTGTCAAGGAGGTTATGTGGTTGCCTGCCAGATTCAAAGTTGTCACCTCAGCGACTAGGTTCCTCGGCACAGCGGTGAAGTTTCTCTTTGAACAGTCCGCCACTAGTCCTTCGCTTGTTGCGTTGTAGGCACATGGTGGGGAGTGCGCTCCGGGGTAGGGTAGCTTACTTTCGGCGGAAGACAGTTCACTCGAAATTACGTCCACTTTGGCCAGGCTGACCAAGGAGAAGAAAGCAAACAGCGTGAGCCGCAACATATCTGCATGAGAACGAACTTGAAGACCGTGAAGACTGTCCTTTCGCAAGGATAATTGGTGGATTCACCTGTTGGGAAGAAGCAATAGAACGGAACATTGTATAAAATGCAAGTAGATTCCTTTTTGAGGGTGATGTTCGTTATTCTTAAGGTTCGTTATTCCACAGCACACAGCTTCCCTGTACCTACAAGATCGTTAGTCCGAAAACGAAAAGGGTTCGTCAATCCGAACAAGGTTCGTCATTCCGAAAGTTCAAATCACAAAATTGAATAAGGTTCATTGTTCCGCTAAGGTTCGTAAGTCCGTAAGTGAAATCAGATTCTGTAATATGAAAATGAAAAGAAGGTGCGTAATGACGAATCTTCGGAATTACGAACCTAATTTCATTTATAGATTAACAAACCTTTTGAAGTGCAATCCTTATTCATTTTGAACGAACTTAAGAACCGTCGAAATCACGAACTTCCGGTATAGCGATCTGTAATTTTTTTTCAATGAATTTATGATAATATTCCATTGGTATGACTCAGTTATCTCAGCCTAACTTTTAACATTCATACCAAAAATACACTTCTCTCTAAAAGCAGATATTGCAAGACTGTAGATTATACACTACACACAATAACACATGGTTTAGTACTCACAACCATGCACACATAACACCAGAACTTGTCCACGCGTTTCCAATCAACACCGTTACTGATTTTCAATTTAGCAGTACATGTATCTCAATTCTGTCGACATCTACGAAGTGGATTGAATGATAATTGACAACTTTGTCGTAAAATGGAAGATGAAGTCAGGATTAAACTTTCCCAAACTATGTCATATCTGAAAAATTGTACGTCATGAGGACGAACATTCGCTGTAATTCAGTGTTTAAGAACAAAGGATGTGTCCATTTGAATACATCTCCTTGCTTATAGCGGGATGGGGGACGGGGTAGCAGAGTGTAGAGCAAGGATCGTTCTCTCCAGAAATGCTTAAGTGTAGATTTTCTATGGGATTGATAATGTGTACGGCATTAGGGAAATTATATTTACACTGCACGGCAAAAGGAAATACTTTTCTGCGTGTGGGTCCTACTAACGATAGAGGCACCTGACAGTGCGAAATTGTGGGGTCATGGAAACCTATAATGGGAGGGCCTGTATATACCCCCTATGATTGATACTATGATTACATGTACATTGACAGCTGTAACAGAAACGTATGATTATGTTAATCCGTAGTCCCTTTAAGCATTATCGTATTTTAAAGTAAAATTGTACGAGGCCATTGGTGACCCCCCCCCCCCCGTACTTACATCTTTTCCCCTCCCTTTTTCGGGAAAATTCTTGAGAATATAGTTTTCTAGACGTTTTGCCACAAGGGAAATTAGACCTGTCTTCTCATCAAGCATATAATACGTACGTGTATTATGTTTATCAAGACGCCCCCTGCATGCGACGTGGAATGTGTCATGGAGGAGAAATTGCATCAATGTATATTGTATCTTGTATCTAGGCACCCTAGGTGATTTATTAAATGTGTTTGTAAAAACTTGATTCATTTCCATAGAAAATATCATTTTATCAATTTTTTTGTGTAGTCTTTGTCTTGTCGTTTGTACTTTGAAATTGTATTCTTTGAAAAAATGGAATAAAATAGAGTGAACTGAAAACTGATATTAATAAAGCCTCGCTTGGCTCCGAGTGGAAAGCTGAAGGTGACACCGTCACAGTTTCATTCTCAACCGCTTCTAACGATACACACCTTTATATTCACAATGAACAAACCTACGTCATTATAAACAAAAGGTTCAAAGTATCAGAAAGGGGAAAAATGAGAGCTGTAGAGGACAAAGTCCAAGTAACTCACAGCTATTAATATTGCCTCATTTCCGCTTTTTGTCACTTTTGCCATAATGAATATCAAAGTACGGAGGAGACAATGTACTTGATCTATCACCTGCAGACTTCATTCTATCAAAGCATTCACTTCCTTCCCTATCAAATTATTATATCGGGTCTGTTGCTTGCCTCTTGCGGCATCGCAGATGTCAGGTGAATAAATTGCAGTGATGTGGATCTGTTAAAAATCAGAATTCATTTGAGCTAGCAGGCGATACCATCAGTGACACCGTACAACGCATTTCCTAATTTACTAGCTCAATTTATTACCAAGGATATTATGTACACTCATCAGTGCAATAATTGCTCTTCATAGTCACTATAAAACCCGTCTTAAGTAGAATTTAGGGCAATGAAATATTAAAACATACAAATCCTCTTGCCTTGATTTCGTTCCAGCCAATTATAAAAAAGATTGATGTACTTGTCTTGATTTCCTTGATTTACTTGATCTGTAGGTGTTTAGGTTTGGACAGACCTGTTTTTACTTTGGTTTGTTTGTTTGTTTCTCTCTTTCTGTGTTTCAATATGACTTTCAGTGATTACTATTTCAATTATCTCAGCTTCTTTTCTAAAAGATTAATCATTTCCATTCCCCCCCCCCAAAAAAAGACATTTAATACAAACATACGTAGGCCCTATTACATGTTATATATAGACCTACACCATAATATGCATGAAATGTAAATTGAATAATCATTTATATGTCACATACAATTATGACAAATGCTATATGCAAAGCTTGACTGGGACGCCCAGAGCAGTAGATACACCTTATAATTATGTTTCTATGTACACAAACATTTTACACACACACACACACACACACACACACACACACACACAAATGTGTCGTGGACGTCAGGTCATAGGTTACAGAACATACTGAGGCACTTGATAGAATAGGAGAGAATGAAAGAGAGACTGAGAGGAAAAATTTGAAGAGGACTATTGCAGAGAAGAATAGGGGTACTTTACATCATGATTTCTAAAGGTATACAAATTCAATAATCCTGGTATCGTTAAAAGATTCATCATTTTGTGGCTACGGGATTGTTTGTGCGCTAAGCAAAATGAATATATGAACCTGGGGAATGCAACCAATGAATATCGAAGAACCACTAGACTGTACATGGTGCAGTGTATTGCTGTAATTTGTGTTTTGTATTTACAAAGAAGGACACTTTTCGATGGTTTCCTAAAAGTGTGTTTTGTTGTGAACATTCGTATTTCATGAGAAAGAGAATTCCAACTGTCAGGACCAGCATACATGTCGTATGGATCAGTGGGCAATTTTAAGGGCTGTTCAAATTTCTTGGATTGTCCGAGTTAACGTTCGTATAAGAAGATTCTGGTTGGGGAATTAAGGCTGAGCCATACAGCAACGTGAACAAAATACTTCATATAGGTTGGGTTTCATGGGAATAGCAACTATAAAGGCTTACATATAAATTTCTGATTCCCGACCCGTAGATATGGTTTTAGGAGGAATGAAACCCAAGCATGACACTATGTGGATGGATTGAATGCAGAATTATTAGTGAGGCACATACGTTAAGTCCGAGGAAAATCGGACAAGGGAGAATGATGTTACTTTAACATCAACATGTCAGAAACAGGTGGAAGGAATGCCCACATTTTGGGGAGGAGGTTGGATTCTGTTCTCTGCAGTTAGTCAGTGCACACGTCAAGCATTGTTGAGTTTCATTCCCTGTATCTGACAGGTCATTTTTAGTAAACTTCCCGAAGTCTTCTTATGACGTTCATTGGGGTCAACGTTGGTATTGCAGCCTGTCCAAAGTCTGGAGTTCTATATCCATATCCGGATACACTGCTACGATTACGTGCGTAAGTCCATTGTATTGGAGGGCAGAGGTGTCAGATGGTCAGGATTCAGGTGAACTATAGGCCACTAACCTATTTTTTTTCCTTTTTTGGTAAATTAATTTGTAATTTGAATGGTTTAAATCTTACCTTTCATGCCATTCACAGGCAGTGTATGTCAACAGCTGTAAATCAAATGCTATGCCTCTCAAATGCGGTGTTCCACAGGGCTCTGTGGGCGGGCCCACCTTGTTTTCCATCTATCTTATTAGCCTGGGACACATATTGCGCCAGCACAAAATTAATTATCACATATACGCTGACGACATTCAATTGTATTTGTCTTTCAAACCTAACCAGGCCGATGCCTTACATGCTTTGAGTCAGCTTGAGAATGCAATGAACGATGTTTATTCATGGCTGAACTCACATTCTTTGAAATTGAATACGGATAAATCTGAGTTTTTAATGTTTGGTTCGAAGACACAATTAGGTAAACTTGACATTAATTTCATCTCTTTTTCCGGCATGTCAATTAGTGTGTCCCAAACCTGTCGCAACCTGGGTGTAATGCTAGATTGTAATATGACTATGTCTCATCAAGTTTCTAGCATTTGTAGATCTGTAAGATACCAACTTCGTAATATCGGCTTCATTAGAAAATATTTGAACCGCTCTTCTACCGAAAAATTAGTCCATGCCTTGATATCCTCTAGGCTCGATTTTGGAAACTCTGTCTTATTTAACTTACCACAAACTCAGCTCTCCAAGCTTCAGAGGCTTCAAAATGCGGCAGCACGCATCATCACACTATCCAAGAAGCACACTCACATCACCCCTATTTTGAGATCACTTCATTGGTTACCAGTCAAAGATCGCATTATTTTTAAGATTTTACTTTTGACTTTTCATTGCATTCAGGGCGCTGCTCCTCAGTATAACATTGACTTACTCCATAATTCGTCGGCGTTTTCACGAACCGACGCTATTTCGTTTTTGAGCGAAAATGCAGTTCTGAGAAAATCGCGTTTAAAGATCTCACAAGTTTTAGACAACGTTTTCAATGACTTTTCCTGTCTTGTGTGTGAAAATTTTGACAGGGTGATGAGAGTGGAAGTTGTTCTTCCTATCCATAGTGTAATTTTAGTGTGAATTCAAAAAATTAACGATATTTCTGTCTTCAAACTCACTGCGTCGGTTCGTAAATCCATCGTTTCTTGCGCGCACCATAGGTTATGTACTTAAGCGCGGGTCTCACGAACCGACGTAAGTTGTATTACGCCGGTTCGTGAGACCCGCGCTGTAGGGCCTGTACAATAGGTAACGTGCAATACGCGTGTATTTACGAACCGTCGCTATTTCATTTTCGTATGTGTTTACATACAAATACTATTAGGGCTATACCTGCTTATCAACAATAACCTTATTAATTGAAATTAATTGTCATGTAATGATTGTTGTGATGATTACAATACATTTAGTGATAATCAAGATGATAATACAAGCCAGTTTCTCTTAATTGTTCTAAAAAGAGTGTTGTCATTGTTTTCATCTTCATTTAGTACACGCATGTATTGTTATTATAGCTGTGGTTGATCGTTCCAAAGATTTCTTTGCCCCCCCTTTTTTTGTGGATATATTATTATTTAACACTTTTGCATTTGGACATCTATCATTTGGTAATACATGTATTCGGTATACTGTGTTTCATATTTTTTACTTTTTACTGGTTTTTTTTACTTAATTAACTTACTTTTTCATTTTTTCACATTATTTTTAATTCAAATTCAGTTCACTTCTTTCATAATAATTATGAATGTTTGTTCTAAGATGAAGGATACCGCTAAATCTTGGGAAAAAGACGTGCCAGTCAATAATAATTACTTGTATTTACTCATCTTTCATACTCATGCATGCACTGTTATTTCTTTCTCTGAAATAATACACTGTATATTAATTTCTTTATTTCTTATTATTCCACATATTTGTGACATTTACTTTGTCACAATTTTTATCAGTGTCATTATTGTCATTTGGCTCGCATGCGAATTCACTCATAATTCCTCATTTTCCATCTTTCTCTTTCCTGCTCAACAGATTCTATGATAGCTGCACCTGATCATATAAAAACATAAACTCATCCTGCATGCACTCTTCGAAACTGATAAACTCCTAAAAATACATGAATATCGACACTATCAGAATTTCAAGCTTCATTTTAAATATATAATAATGGTCATGTTTTATTATGCCTTTTGCAGCAATATATTGAAGAGGTACATTATGTAATCGAAGAAACATAGGTCCTCAATAGAATATCAAATTTGAATTATTCAGAGATGAGTAATGACAATGGGAAGGATAACAATTGTGGAAGAGCTCCATAAATCAATACATATCTAATGGCAAATGGAGATGGAATCAAGATTCAAGAATATGTGTAATTCAAGTTCATTATTATATCAGTTCTTGTGTGTTCACAAAAAGAGGAACACAGTTCGAACATGCACACCAAATCTTACATCGTACATTTACATCTATAGAGTGCGGACGGAACATATACAAGAGAAAGAATAACATTCTCAAATTAATATATCAAGCATAACTACATGTATGTATATGACCACACAAAGATGTTGCTGCATATGCATGAAGCTTGAGAGTGCTGCAACACCCATATGCTCAGATAAAAACTTGATGTGTATCATACAAAAGAGAAGAGGTACTGCATGTACATGTAGTTACACTATTCACAGGACAGTAGAGAAAAAGCACGAGAGAGAGAGGGAAATGGGTGTCTAAAATAGGTCGATGTAAGGAGTGCCAAGCCAATTAAGTCTCTAATAGAAGTCATACATATATAAGGAAACAAATTAATCACAACATAAATGATCATGCTCATGTTAACCAATAATTAGCATCTAAAAATGTGTGTAGAAAGCCCATAATATCAGCCTTTCGCCCCGAAGGCTTGTTACATATGAGAAAAGAGAAATTTTGGCCGACCCCCCCCCCCCTCCCTGTGAATCCTTAATCCACCAGTACTATAAACACATTCTGAGAATGTGTTTTAGTACATGTACTAGCAAATTCACAAGAGGGTTGGGGAAATTCAGCCAAAATTGTGTGTGGCTAAAATAATTAAAAAGAAAGGTCATCAGCAAAACTACGGGGTGGATGCAGACGAATTTTCATGTGATGACTAAAAAATATGCAGCTAAAGGAAAAAAAAAAGACGGCGGAGAGGGGCCAAGGCTAATTTGACTCCCCCCCCCCCCCACCAAAAAACAAACAAACAAACAAACACCACTGTTTTACAGCACCTTTAAAGGACTCTTAATTTTTTGTTTGTTAAAAACAAACGTCTCGAAGTAAAGAATTCCATATTGTAGGCGAAATGTAGACCGATACAGTGTATAAAGTGTACATCCCAAGCTATTAAAGAAAAAAAAAAACAGATTATGAATATCATTTAAAGTAAGAATTTCAGTGTGTTTAATCATCTTTAGTTGAGTTGCAAATGACATGTACATATTTAATAAGAGCAGTAAACTTCGAAGCGCCCCCAAGCCCTTCTATACTTAATTATTCATGTGTAAAGGTAGCGCCAGGGCACTCCGGTGGTCTAGTGGTTATGACGCTGGTCTAGTAATCCAGAGGTCGTGGTTCGAATCCTGCTTGGGCTGCCTGTGATTTTTTTTTTTCACAGCAGCCTACAAACTGCACACTGCAGTTGCGTGCGTTACTACGGATGGAGACAAATGAATAATCTATTATTTTAATATACGATGTTTGACATCCTTATTGCAATCACTTTCTTTAATTGTAAATTTAGAGACATAATGAATTATTATTAAAAGAAATCAAATTTCTGTATTTTGTTGTGAGTTTGCATGGGAACATACACGTATCATAATTTACAATTTTAGTTAGATAAAGAACATCTTATAACAGAACTGTCTAGTGATGGTTGAATAATTATGTCAATTTGTTATAAGTCCTATCATTTACATGGAGTGCATGTTCCCATGTTTATAAGAATCATACGTGACACATTCAAAGTGGGTTGAAGACAACAAAATAATAAATAAAAGAATAAAGGAGAATAGAACTTAATCTGATTAAGTCATCTAATCTAAATATTGCCAATGTGCACTTAGAAATCTATCAAGATTTATCACAAGGTTATGATTACCACACAAAACCTTCAAGATTTATTATCATGAAATACATACCAATGAACACTTTAAAAAATCTAACATTCCATATCCACATGAAGCTTTCCTTGATATAAATGTCTCTCTGTAGTGTTATTAAAGTGTAGCAAAATTGTAATTACGACATCACAGAATGGAATGCCTTGTTTTCACCTTCAATCTTAGATCTCCTTTCATGTTTCCACTTTACAATCACATTTCACTGTAGATATACCGTCCTTCTGTTGTCGCCCTTCATCCCAATTTCTCCCTTCTATCCTATCTGTAGATTGTCTTCTTTCCTAAGCCATTGTATTCACATTCCTTGATGATCAGCACGATGCTGTACTTTTTTCTTCTTCTCTGAAACAGTCCAGCTCTTCGCTACTGCATGGCATCAGTCATCTGAAAGAAAAGACAGAAATTAAGAACTTTCAATTAAAATCAAACATCATGATACAAGATACAACTTTCATTTTGAGAAAAAGAAATCAGCCAACTAAACTGTAGTTGAAATTATTTTGCTCTATTTATATTAAACATAAAACAAAACGGTATACAGGATCAAAGAATGTCAAAAAAATACTGCTGTTTTTGATGCATATTCAAATTGTCTCGCCTTTTACATATTTTAATGATGCAAGATCTTATGTCTAGCACTTAGTAAGTCTCATGTAGAATTTAAATTATTATTCACATGAATAAATCTGCATGTCCTTGTAAACAAGGCATTGCTTTGAAAAAGCTGAATATTACTAATTGCATTTGGGAAAGAGTCTACGACAATCAAACTTGTTTATTATCAGAGACTTTAACATCTTAATTAGACCTAGACTCTACATTACCATTGTATTCACATCCGTCGGTGATGTACACGACCCTGTACTTTTCCTTTTCTTTTCTGAGACAGTCCAGTTCTTCGCTACTACATGGCACCAGTCATCTGAAAGAAAAGAAAGAAATTAAGAACTTTTGATTAAAATCAAACATCATGGCACAAGATACAACTTTAATTTTGAGAAGAAAAAAAAATCAGCCAACAAAACTGAAGTTGAAATTATTTTGCTCTATTTATATTAAACATAAAACAAAATGGTAGGCCTATGCAGGATCAAAGAATGTCAAAAAATGCTGCTGTTCGTATTTGATGCATATTCAAATTGTCTCTTCATTTACACATTTTACTGATGCAAGATATTATGTTTAGCACTTGGTATGTCTCATGTAGAAATTGAATTATCATTCACATGAATATAAATCTACATGTATTTGTTAACAAGGCATTGCATTGAAATAGCTGAATATTACTACATGTACCTGCATTTGGGAAACAGTCTATGACAATCAAACCTGTTTCTTATCAGAGACTGTAACATCTTAATTAGACCTAGACTCTACATTATCATTCAGCTTTTAAAGGTATTAACCATTCACCTATAAAACACTGGCATTGTCATGTGCATCATATTTCTTTGATACTGCACATATTTTCATGAAGTCTGCACAAGAATGCAAATGAAACACGTCTGCTGTTTGGTATTTATGAGAAAAAAAATCACTAACCCGGAAGTCCTTGGCCTTAGGAATAACACGTGGCGAGTTAGTAGGAATTGACGTTAAAATAGAATAAGAATAGATCTACTAAATAGGCCTTTGCCTCATGAATGTCTGGTCTAATTATAGACTAAGTGAAGTCTAGACCTTTCACTTTTAAGTTACCAGTGGTTCACAAAATTTATATCATAGATCTAGACTACATCTAGATCTAGACATCTAATACTATTAGATCTTGGCAACTTTTGTCTTTGTGACACGAAATTAACACGTCACGGATGATATTGCGGCGATATCCAACAGGATGACAGTACCACTATTACTGACTCAGTAAGTTGACATAGATAACTAACATCAACTTGTTAACGTACGTTAGAGATGGCACCATATACAATAACCGGTGACACTGACACTGACAGATCTAACGACTACGTTTAGACTAACGTTAAAGAGTTAGACTCGCCATCTCAGTAAGTCGGCCAAAGACAAAGTCAATACAGGGCTAAGTCAGTGTTACTGTTATGTTAGGCCTAACAAATGTTAACGGTTACTCGGTTAGGTTAGGTTTACCAGGACTCAAGAGTCCTGGTTAAATCAGTCGAGGGACATTTCTTAGAAGTCCTTCGATTCCAAGAATAAAAAGGGTGAAAGAACAAAGGGAAAAAAGGAAAGAAGAAAGGACAAAAGATTATGTATGGATGCTGTGGAAATCGACAGCGCTACTGTATCACTATCAATCACGCGTGAATATGTAAACGCCATTTGGTTGGGCCGCATTCACAAGTTTTAGGGAAAAAAAGCCCCACCGCTGTGCTTCATAGGTACTCCACTCGAACTAACGTTAGACATAATGTCACATATCTACACACAGTACGGTACTAGGGCTGAATTCACAAGTATACTTTAACACTGCACTGTACAGGAAAGCCACCTAACCTGTAGAGTACTACTCGTAGTGTTTAGGTAGTATCACTAGACCACATACTGTCATAGATGACATCTACACCAACGCTGCACACTGGCACTGGTCCGACGGTCCCTGACCAGGAAAAATCACTGTTGGACACTGACCAGTAACTTTTTCAGGAATGGACAAGTAAAAATTGGGGGGAAAAATGGGTGGACTCTACCTACTATTACCACTAGTCTAGATGTAGATCTAGAGCTAGACTATAGACTCTGTGTTAATTTGACTTGGTGTTAGACTTCAGCTGATCTTAGTTTTAGTAACTGGCATTACAAGTAAAGTCTTAACTTAGACTTAATAGTTAAACTTGAAAGTTAAAGTCTAACATGTCTAACTTTATTCTTTACTCTTCCTTTGAGTTTTACTTTTAGACTTTTTACTTTTTTTTTTAGTTTAGTAGGCTTACTTTGTCAATCTCATGATTTCATTTTCAACTCAAGTCAAGGCATAGCCATGAGTGTCTTCGAGACTTTGACATCTTGCATGTCTTGCACACAGACGTTACGACTACAGTACTCAGTAGTCTCAAAAGTAACGACAAAAGTTGAAAAGAAACTATAAATAATATGATTTGGGATCTAATTTGAAATTGGATGGCGTTTACAGACTAGGCTTCATAAGCATCACGCGATTGAATACATGGGACTACACTCTACCGCAATTAATGGTTATGGTAGTCCAACTGAAACTGTTATTTTGAGCATGATTTTAATAGGATTATAGCTTACCATTCACTTCACTCGTGGACAGTGGGCTGGCTTAGGTCGTCATTCATCTTTCAGATGGTTTGGTTCTCACTCTGAGATCTGGATTAGGGCCAAAACCTAATTCTAGGCCAGTAAGTTGAACAAAGCTCAAAATAATGCAACTGCGACGGTTCGTAAAACCCGCATTGCTCTTCACCCTAGCAATTCGGGTTTCACGAACCGGCGTATCTTTACTGCGTCGGTTCGTGAAACCCCTTTTTCTCAATTTCTCGATATTTCGAGTACCGTCGTTTTTTTCTTTCTTTGATAAAATTAAGAATAATTAATTTTGTGATCTAAAATTTTGGGATTTGGTAGAGTTTTGAAAGCACTTTCATTTGGTACCAATATCTCGATTTTGAAAATTTTGACCAAAATCGAAATAGCGTCGGTTCGTGAAAACGCCGACGAATTACATCCCTGCTAGATCTTTACGCTCATCCAACTCCGGTTCTCTGATAATTCCAAGATTCACTACAATATGGGGCACACGTGCCTTTGGCCATGCTGCTCCCACCTTATGGAATAACTTACCTTCAGCCGTTAAAAATTGTTCTTCATCAGACTCCTTTAAAAGCAGTCTAAAAACTCACTTGTTTAAAGCCTCAATTTGATTACTCATTACATGTACTTGATATTTGTATGTCTTTTACTTCGTCACTTTCTCTTCCTTCCGCGCCTAGAGCACTCTGCAGAGTGGATTTGGCGCTATATAAATCATATCAATTATTATTATTATTATTATAATTCAGCCTCGGACTGAATGATTTGAAGAAATAAAGATACCATTAATTGATTTATCATATAGCGTTTCTGAGTTTCTCTAAAACACAAGACATTCGTACTATGCGTCACCACAAAACTGTGCATCTGTGACACGCTGTCTTATGTTGTACAACATCCAGGAAGGTGAGATGAAATCTCCCTGCTGTGAACGGAACGGTTTCGCCGGCAGAAAGCATTGTCATTCTGCGATGAGGGAATCGTGCATACCACTAGTGTGCTATGAGGCGGAACGTTGCGAAATCCATCCAGGGCTGATACATATTTTATCATGCATTCAGTCTGCAAAATTCATCGGGTATTCCCCGGCACTTTTGCCCTATGATTCACTCTTTTCATAAGCGACGTATCCATTCATATTGAGCTCGAAAGCAAACATATTGTGACAAAACGAGAAGAAAGGCGTTGTCGATTTAGAAGGGAGGTGGTTGTCAAAGTAAGACATACAGCGTGAATGAAAATCAGTGAAATATACAGATAATCATATTATAGTCACTATATGGAATTGAAAATTGCGTGCCCTCCTCAATCATGCTATTAATACGTACTGTTTAGAGGGCACGTTACTTAAAGCATCGAATTTCCTCAAATTTCAATCAAACTTCCTTTCGAACTGTCGTCATAAATGTCTCCAGAAGATGTTAGTTTCTCTTTTCATGATCATTCCAGTATGTTAAGGGCAGCTTCCTCTAGCCAAGTTACGCATTAGTACTGAGTACTGCACCGGGCTCCAGATCCCCCTTGTATTTTTGCTAAAATAAAAGAAATGAAAGGGAAAAATGAATGTCCCCCCCCCCATTTTCTTTTTCGCGCCCTTCCTCCCCTCGCCCCCCCCCCCCCCTTTCCGGATTTCCTGGATCCTTCCCCGGTACCTGTGGTCAAGTTCAAGTTCAAGTTGATTTATTTCATTTCCAACAAACAAATAATTAGACATACAATGAAACACTACGTATATATTCCAGATTTCAGGAAATCAGTACCACATTGTGATGAACAGACTAACATTGCAAAAGAGATACAGTCATTATGATAATCGTGATATACAATATGATGAAAATGAGTAATGATAATAATAATGATAAGAAGAAGAAGGAAGAGGAGGAGACCAGAAGAGAAGAAGGAGATGAAGGGGAAGAAACAGATGATGAAGATGAGTGATTGCAACGACAAATATAGTTAAAACGAAATTATAATGATACAGGTCTGTGGTGATTCTAGTTTTCTATAATGGTTACCGGGTTCGTCCTTCATACAGAACATCAGTCATTTTACGTGGAGTACATCAAGTGCAGCGACATTCAAATAACATTTCAGGTGCCCTTGATGTGCATGTCTATATGGAAACCACTATACGATGAAAATATACGTAGCCTATCAAGAGCAAAGTCTTTTCCTGATACTTTGCAGAGAACATCAATAGGATGTATGTAGAGAAACTCTCGACAATTATAGTTAAAACGAAATTATAATGATACAGGTCTGTGGTGATTCTAGTTTTCTATAATGGTTACCGGGTTCGTCCTTCATACAGAACATCAGTCATTTTACGTGGAATACATCAAGTGCAGCGACATTCAAATAACATTTCAGGTGCCCTTGATGTGCATGTCTATATGGAAACCACTATACGATGAAAATATAAGTAGGCTATCAAGAGCAAGGTCTTTTCCTGATACTTTGCAGAGAACATCAATAGGATGTATGTAGAGAAACTAGGCCTTGTTCATTCAATATACAAACAGCGATGATTAAATTGCCTTTGCGGTATAAACTGTGGCTTTATGTAGCCTGAGAGTTAATTCTCTAGCATTGGAAGTGGAACTTTTAGGGTCTGGGAGTATGATGGTTGCTACCCCACCTCAAGAGACAAAGTTAATTAGAACACACATGCACACACACGAACATCGTGACAAACACACACACACACACACACACACACACACACACACATATTTATACCGAGAAAATACGTTCAGTAATTGAAATCTAAATAGGGCCTATTTACACATCCTTGAAAACACAGGAGATTTCGCACAACCCAGTTGCCCCTGAATCCCATGACCACGAGCAGTATACGATGGGACCCTGAACCCCCCAGCATCCCTTCTCCTCCCAGCCCGCACACATCATCTTAAAATGTTACGGGGGCCCCAATTTGAATCACAAACGTTTCGTCAAAAACCCCAAGCAGAACCCAATTCGGTTCATGTGACCATGCCCAGTGATAATATACTGATATATTTGGTGAATGATGTCAATGAGATTAGGTTACTGGTAGTATGCCAAAGTGATGCATACATAATAAACCGATTAAGAAAGTCTATGCTCACCTCTGCGACTCTTTCGCTCCTATAAATCGCTGAGCATTTATTCGCTTGTGACGCGACTCGGGGAAAACAGTTGAGATGTGATCAGGTGATAATATATTTTGCTTGAATTCGGCCCTGCATGAATCCGCACAAAGTCCACACATCATCAACGTGCTTGCAGTCAGGCAGACGCCAACGTGTGAAGACAAGCCTGTATTCACATCGCATTCATTGGCCCTGGTCCAGGCGCGTTTGTCTCGGCGCTCGTTGTGAACTGATCTGCTCCGTTCGCGTTCGGGCTCAATGTGTCTTTTGTGTTTGTGTGTATATGTGTGCTTTCTCCACGTTCGATGTCATCTCGTTATTTTTTTTCCTTATTTGTATAGGCCTACTGAAGAGTTCACAAACAGATGGATTGAGCTGCTGCTGGTCATGTAGGCGTTATGTGACGAGCCGAAGGATATGATTTTATTTGCATAATGACATCATCAATGTTAACTTTCAGGCACCTATTAAAGTCATTTATGACTCATACTTATGAGTCTTCGCCCAGTAGGCCCTACTCTTTGGTTGTGGGTATTTTCCACTTGTCGTTGACGACTACTTTGTTTTCTACATCATAGTATCTAAGAGGCGATCTGAAGCACTTTTCTATACTAAAAAACAAAATCTCATAAAAGCTCATCTCATTATGATGGGAGGCTGATTGCTTTAGCAACTTCAGTGTATTTATCTTATTCTCTCGTGTTCTTCTCCAATCCAAACTATAAATCGCAAAAGAAACTTCACATTAAAATCAATAAATTGCTCCCCCACTCTATAACAATGTCAGAAGAAATCAAGAGTAAATCTGATATCTATAATCATAATTACTACAGCCCTTGTGCCTAGGTTTGCAAAGAGTGTTGTATTATTCAATGAATACTTGATTCTGATTGCCTTCGATTGTTTACATTAATACTAAAATGTTCCATAGTGCCCAAACTGCCCCATAGTAGTTTTACCATGAAAATCGCCGCTTTTGGTTCGCAGTTGCGGTACATAATGTGTAGTACGCCAAGGATGGGTTTTTTAATATCTGTTTGTGATTAATCTTCGTAGACAAACTAACTTGTTGAAATGAAAACAATAAAGAATTTGAAATGTATACACGAAAGATACGACGTCCTTGTACAAAGTACATCACCTCATTTCACTGTACTCCTGAAAATACTCCTGAAAAAAAGGAGATTTCTCTCCTCAAATTCTTCTCAGACTGAGGTCCTGTAAGAAAGACTACGGTTCTATCACCAGTTCCAGACTTCCCTTGTCAGTTTTTGTGCTGTAAACGGTTGGTTTCCATAGCGCGAGATATGACCCTTGTCCGATGCTATATACTGCCATGCAAAATCAATAACACCCACAGACAATTTGTTCAAAACTAGTGTGTGAATTGGTTTGTGGTCAGCCAAGTAAAACGTCTATGATTTGGTACTTTAGATAATGGTCCGAAAAGCAGTCAACATCATGTATGATATCCCTGCTCTCTCAACATCATCAGTGGTCGGTTTCGATTATGATATACCCTTCTCGACGACTGTATCTTTCAGCTAAAAAGTGCATGGCAGCCAAATGGCAACATGAATAGAATGTTGTGTTTTGCAGTATTCAAATCATTATGTATGTATAGGCCTATTCCAAGGCATGTGACAGCATGTACCGTACTGAACCTTTAAAGGTGCTAATCACGCTGAAAATCTCCTCATATCAATACGTTATATGATAAAATCTGGTGTAGGCCTATATGCCTACTTTTTACTAACGCCTATCCAAATAGAATGTATATGTCTACTTTTCTAAGTGAATTTCCTCGTCTTTACATCTTTTTGAAGTTTGCTATCGCCTGAAGGGGATGCCCATACTTGCAGGTTCTACAAAGGAAGAATAACGCTTGAACGCTGAAAAGGAAATGAGAATCGACACTTAATTGAACTTCACCCATTAAAATTGGAAAATTAGTATGCCTTGGCTCCAAATTGATAAAAGTTGGGTAAAAATTGCACCTTCATCAAACACAGCTTCATGGATTCCGAAATTCTGACATTCTGACATTCTGAAATTCTAAAATTCATTCATTCATTCAGTCAGTCAGTCAGTCAGTTCAGTTCATTTCAGTTCAGTTCATTTCTAATCGGGCTGCATGTATGGCTATAGGTTATTTTGCGAGTAATAATAATAAAGAAGTAAACGTCTAGGAATGGTCCGGTCCACTTACAGGGAATTCACACGTGATCCAGGAATCCGTTCAAAATTAGGGGGGCGCACGTACCCCCCCCCCCCTCATTTTTCTTTTTAGTTCTTTTGTTTCAACAAAAAATAAAGGGGGCGTGCACCCGGTCCGGTCTTCCCTGGCTCCGCCACTGCGTGAGACTAAAGGGCTTTTTACACTTGTAAAATTTTGCTTAGCCCCGGACCAACGGTGGGGCTAAGGGGGGGGGGGGCCTTAGCCCCACCGTTGGTACGGGACTATCCTTAGCCCACTTTCTGTTTACACTCGTTTTTGCCAAAGTGGGCTAGCCCCACCGATAGTACGGTACTATCTGGCCCTGCAAAATAGCAGGGGTTAGCACCGCAATTGCGGTGCTAGCACCGCAATTGTGGTGCCAAGCAAGTGAGTGTAAACAGAACGAAAAATAATCCTGGGCTAAGCGACGGAGACGAAGTCCGACCCTCACTGACCAATCAGAAACGAGGTAATCAAGTGCTGCCGGTGCGTGCGTGTACGTGTACAGTACACAGCGTAATTATGAATATTCATGTGGTTTGGAAAGTCCGGGGCTAAGAAATACGAGTGTAAAAAGGTCAGTTTTCTCCTTAGCCCCGGACAAGAGATAGTACGGGACTAATTGGCGAGTGTAAAAAGCTGAAAAAATTGGTACGGGACTAACGATAGTCCTGGGTCAGAGAAAGTCCGGGGTTAAGAAACACAAGTGTAAAAAGCCCTTTAGATATTGACAACACATTTAAGGTGTCATAGTAACCTGCTTTTTGGCGTGCCTGTAATACATTTAGTGGGCTGACGACATTGGCTGTGTTCCCCTCGCCAGTAAATCGGTCTCTGTCACGTGTTAGACAGTTAAATATTAATGTGATTTGCAACCTCTGATATAAAACAGATTTGCTAATCATTAGTCAGTTACACAGGGGAATGAGAAGGGATAGAGAAAGAGAATAGAGGTCGTTAGGGCCAGGATAGCTGTTAGTGATTAAAGATATTAAATTTATGCCATTAATGTGGTATACACACAATGAATGACTTTAACAGTTGTTATCGTTGACATGTAAACATACGCAGATCAGTTCTGAAGTGGATGATCACCCTGTGAACACTCGAACAGCTCATTGCACTGCAGTACAAGTGGCACGTGACTTCGATAAACACCAGTTCATGGGATGGGTGTGCTCCCGTGGCGTTTCGCAACATCAGTATTTCCAACGAATACTTCCTCTTCTGATAAGCAGTTCGCTCAAGTCCTGGCTATGAGAGCAGGTGCTTTCATGTGTATAGGCCTACGTACATCATCTTTCATGGGATTCAATATATATAAAGGGACTGCACCACCACATTTCGTTTATTCTCTCGTGTACGTACATTAATGCAAGTCCATCGAGTTGATTTCAGTCTTATAGACAAAAGGAGGGAAAGTACTATCCGGTTCCACCTCCCATGGTGCTATCACCCTCATGTCGCCGTCATATATATGGGAACCAGCTTGAGTATAGGTGTTCCATTTGGTTTATTGCCACTTTGTCTGCTGTCAGATGTTCTAATTCCCTGTTCATTTTAATGTGAACCTAACTAAAAATTTTCACCTCTTGACCCTCCTCGGACTAATGAGCTTAAAACGATGATGCCCCTAATCAAAACGAAAATGAATCCCGGAAAGCGGAAGTAGAAATTGGGCAAGTACCATGACCTTTCATAGCCGCGTTACCCTTGTGAATGTATCTTGCGTAGAGATCCTTGCTCCTCATGAATGGTGATATGCAGTTTCTCTCAGATCGAATTACATTAATCCATAATTATAGGATGGGTTATATACCAAGGGATTCGGAACAGCGAGTACGATTCATTTTCATGTACAAATTTGCAAATCAACTCTCTATAGGGGAATAACGGAATAACGCCACACAATCTAATGTTCGGATAAACGAACCATCTTTTTTTTTCATTTTCGGATTAACGAACCTCACTAGGAATAGGGAATTTGTGTGTTGCGGAACAATAACAGACCTTTGGAATATCGAACCTTATTTCACTTTCGGATTAACGAACCTTCAGAATCCCGAAGATCACCCGTGATCATTTACTATGCTAATGGTGATCCAAGAACACAGAAATGTCCACTTCTACAGAAGACGTTGCACTTGTCAGGTATTCCGAAGGTTCGTTATTCCGAAGGTTCGTTAATCCGAAATACATAAATTCCCTATGCCTAGAGTTTCGTTAATCCGAAAATGAAAAAGGGTTCGTTAATCCGAACATTCGCTTTGTGGCGTTATTCCGAAGGTTCGTTATTTCGAAGGTTCGTTAATCCGAAAATAAAATAGAGTTCGCTATTCCGAAGGCTCGTTTATCCGAAAATGAAATCGGGTTCGTTATTCCGAAGGTTCGTAAATCCGAAAAAGAAATAGGGTTCGTTATTCCGAAGGTTCGTTGATCCGAAGTGATATAGGGTCCGTGACGAACCCTCGGAACAACGAGCTTTGTTTCATTTTCGGATTAACGAACCTTCGGAATAACGAACCTTATTTCATTTTCGGATTAAGGAACCTTCGGAATAACAAACCTCATCATATTCGAATTAACGAATCTTCGGAATAACTAATCTTCGGAATCACGAATCTTCGGAATCACGAACCTTCGGAATCACGAGCTGTAACCGTTCATCTACAGTACAATTCGGAGCTCGCAGGGATCCAGCTACAGTATCGATGAGCGGCATTCAATATACAGCCCCGCGAACTAGAACATTCCACAAGAGTGCTCAAGTCATCAATCTGTCCATGAATGGTATGAGAAATGTTGTTATATATATTTGCGAGGAGCTTATGATATAATGATTTGAAGTTAGCAAACTGTGAACTAACTGGAAGCGTATCTCCGTCGGGGCTCCACTATGGTTCATCTGCAGTTATAATCAACTTCAAGGTCAATTTGGAGTGTACCGCTTGCTGATCTTAATGTGAACCTAATAACTAACGCTACTTTAAATAGTTTCCACCTCTTGATCCTCCTCCGTACTAATAATTTCTTTAGCATTTATCCTCAGATTCCAACTTCCATAGATTGACCACTGATTATGTTTGCAATATTCTATTATGCTTCCTGGCTGGATATCATGTATTATTTCATTTTGTTATATTTGATGTATTTTTGCACCGAGAAATATGAAAATAAATTGAAATTGAATTGAACTGACTGAGCTGAAAACGATGATGCCCCATCAAATCAAAACTAACATCAATCCTGGAAAGCGGAAGTAGAAATCGGGCTAGCACCTTGACCTTTCATAGCCGCGTTACCCTTGTGAAAGTATCTTGCATAGGGATCCTTGCTTCTCATGTACGGTGATATGCAGTTTCTCTCAGATCGAATTACGTTAATTAGCCTATAATTAGGATGGGTTATACCAAGGGAATCCGAACAGAAAGTACAATTCATTTTCATGTACAGATTTGCAAATCAACTCTATAGGAGGTGACGAACATGACCTAAATGTGGGTGAGATCAAGGTGGGGGGGGGGGGGAGGTGGCGTGGGGATGGCGTGAGAGGGGATGGGGTGAGAGAGTATTTTGTATAACCAAATTTTGATCTCTGCATTATATATTATATCTTTATACTCTCTCTCTCTCTCTCTCTCTCTTAATATGTGCACATACACACAATCCATAAACACTTAATATTCTATAATGTTATGCGTATGTACATATACATGTGAACTAAACTGTACTTTTTTTTGTTTATAAAAATTGTTTTATTATGTATGTGTACTTTTTATAGTTTATTAGTGGAAAAATGAGCAAAGAAAATGGGATTCCATCGGGATTCGAACCCGAGACCTCCGGATTGCTTGCCCAGTGCTCTACCTACTGAGCTATAGAAAGCCCTAGTGCAGTGTTCGTCCCAATGCTCGTATGAATTAGTTATTAGAAGTGAAAAACATACTAGCCAAATCGTACACAAAAAAAATGAAAGAACACAATTACTGTGGTAGCGTTCGACCATTGATTCTCTCTTGAAATGATTTGCCAGTCGAAACAATGTTAACAGAATTGCATAGAATTGCCTGTCTTCTATTATGACTTTGATAAATGATAGCAGTGGGAAGGTTGTAAAAGAGGCTAGAGAAAAAAAAAACGGCTGAGCAGTGGGACGGTTTGAAAGGAGGACAAAGAGCAAAGCGGTCGAGCAATGGAGATTGTTTGTTTGTTTGTTTGTTTGTTTGTTTTTCGTTTGTTTGTTTGTTTGTTTGTTTGTTTGTTTCATCTGAAGATGGTGGATATAGCCCATATTCATATGCACTATAGCTGCTCCCTACTCTTTGCAATGAATGAATGGAGCGGTATCTTTTACAATGTTTCACGTGCACGAGTTGTGACCAGAGGGTGTGACTCTCTCACACCCGGGACCTTCATCATGTCCTATCCGATGGACAGAGAGTTTTGCCTCTTACTAGAGACTAGAGGGGACGGTATGATAACACACAACGTTGCCTATAGTTAGACTCGAGAATCGAACCCAGATCCCTTGGATCTGGAGGCAGCCGCTCTATCGACTGAGTTAAGTATACTACCAGTGTGAATGGGGGTTACCGTGCCTGTCAGCGCAGCGGGATTCGAACTCGGAACCTCCTTTTGAAAGGCAGTACTCTTATCCCGAATACCGCGTTGCTCCCACATGAGTTGCATGCTTTGCATGAGCCTAATAAGCAAATCGGTATACGTATATCCAGGGAGGTATACAGGCGCTCTTTCCACTTCCCTGGTATAGGCTATCCCAGGCTTTTGTTTTCTTGCTTGTTTCTTTGTGCGTTTCCTTTTGTTAAGTCTACTATGCATTACCCAAGGGAATTTTCACTTTTGAAGGAATCACATGAGGGCCGACGGAGTTGCAGCCCAGACTGCGCTTTAATTTCCAACCTACGAGGGAGCATTTCCTGTGCTATTATACCATATATAATCAGATAATCAACCTGCAACCACATAACATGCAAGAGGCAGCTTACTGCGAAGAAGAGCCTCATTAAACAGTAATGATAATACAATGCTTCAACATTCAGCCTTTCTAATGAAGGTGTATTCCGCCATGCTCATAAGTGCTCTTTGTTTGCTGCCTTTTTACGTGCTGTTTCATTACTTCAGTAACTGTTATGCCGATGATCCAAGGGATCACTCTATACTATTGTCTATAGACAGAGCATAGATGCTTCACTTTATGCTGGAACAATCGGGTAGATAGCTCCATGAATATTTTGCTCTTGTCGATAGTAGTGGTGGTGGTTTTGTGCTTCGTGGTGGTCTTCAATATTTAACTCAGTACATGCAGGGGAATAATTTGAAAGAATTGTGACGGCCAAGAGCAAGATGACAAAGACTAGCTTTCACTTTCGAGACGTGCAAAAGTGTGCACTTATTTTCCCAGTGCGCACCTCCAGAGCAAAAAAAAAAAAAAAAAAAAAAAAAAAAAAAAAAAAAAACTTTAACCAACTCTCCCCTACTTTGGCAACAGGAAGCAAGTGACATCGAGTGCAAATGCTACAAATGAAGAAAATATGTTTTGGGGGTAGGCCCTTAAACATGGAAATTTGTGATGAGAAAATAATGTCGGTATTCGTGCAAGTCATAGTATATGGTGATGCACTTATGACAATTCGGAGAATTTTGATATTCCCATATCCATAGAAACTCATTATTATGTAACTTGCTTCCTTTTGCCAAAGTATTATAGATTTGTAGCAAACATGAAAAATCTGGCAAAAGGAAGCATGTGACAATCATGAGTATGTTACTTGCTTCCTCTTGCCAAAATATTATAGATTTGTAGCAAACATAAAAAATTGGCAAAAGTAAGCAAGTGACAATCATATTATCATAAGGATGTCACTTGCTCCCTTTTGTCAAAGTATTTTAGATTGTGTGTATATGTAAACGATTTGGTAAAGGGAAGCAAGTGACAATCATCATGAGGTTGTAAGTTGCTTCCTTTTGCCATTTTTTTTCATGCAATTTTGCGCACTTGCTTCCTTTTGCCACCCGAATATCTAGAAAATGGGCCAAAATTGTAACTTTTGGATTTTTTCAACTAAATAGAGCATGCCAAATCAATAAAAAAGTCAATATCCATAAAATGTCACATGCTTCCTTTTGCCAAAGAAAAGGGCAGAAATGCAAAAGTCAGCGAGGGATAGCCCCCTACTAAAACAACGCTATTGATAATGAGTACTTTGCGATCCCGTTATCCCCACGCGCCATTAAAACTATGTGCTATAGATATTCAGTTTCAGTTTATTTTATTTCTCCGTGAAAGTGCCGTGTACTTGCTAACATCACTATGGCAAAATAAACAATTTTCACATCAAAATATAAACGAGAGCACCCAAAAGAATAATCATGTGTCATGTACCATAAACGTACATGATGATTATACGCTACTTCATTGTATCTGAACGTATACAGATGGGGGAAACCGAAGGAATTCCATTTAAGGGCCTCTGAGCGATATGTATAGTTTCTCACTATTCTCTCTTATTTTTATCAACTGAAAGTGAAAGCACATACACAGAGAAAATCAACGTGAACTTCCGAGTATTTTTGATATCATTTTGACCGAGGAGGACGTACATTAACAAGGGGAACGTAACAAGACAGAAATGGATTTAAGGGGTAAAGAAGGGGATACCTGAATGAGCAAAAAAAGTTAAGAGAAGCGAAGGGATAGGAACCAACGCTTACACCATATTGCACTTTGCATCATAACCATGATAACTTTACCTGTGACAGGAGTACATGAACAAAGGTGATGAAAGAAATTCGTCGCATTTTCTACTTTCTACTCTCCTCTACTTTCGTGGACATTGCAGTGGCATTAGCCCCCACTATTTTTTTAAACTTCATTGTTTGACATGACGTCAAAATTCCATAAGTCGGTGTCCTTCGTATAAAATTACCTATTTGTTTGATCGACCCAACAATGATAAAAATGACTTGGGGGTTGGTAACGAATTGTGTAATTTGCTAAACTGCCGTCCGAAATACACAGGTTTATGATCATTTTGCCTATTTTTGTCCAAAAGAGAGCAATGTAAGTATATCATCAACTGAGATAGATTGTGATTTCCGTTATCATCACGCTGAAAATAAAAAGATTATAAAACATCTACGTAAACACGATGAAAAGCACTGACCCAGTGATAAAAGCACAACTTATCAGTGTCACAAATTGTCTTCTATAGGTGGCGCTCTTCTCTTTATACTTATGGTCATGATGCGCTTTTTTTTTAATGCCGCACCGTATCGTAATATTCGTATTGAACGGTACCTTGTCAAAATTTGTAGCGTTATTAGAAAATATTTTACGTGAAATGATTTCATTTAGTCCTCATTATAGTTGACTACACACTGAATGATTTACACATCCTTCGGACATTTTGTTTTATCATATCATTATTTTTTCAAACAAATCATCATGTCAAACACTTGTTTTTGTGACAAGTTGTGATTCAAGAATAGTAGCGTAAATGGCGGGGTGGGGTGGAAGGGGTGTCCAAACGAATGATCGCGTTTTCGTGAGACAACGTGCCTTGTTAATTCCCATGCACGTCAGAGTTATAAGCAACCATTCACGTGCACACAGCTGATGTAAGTGCAGACCCTATGAGCAGGAGTTGGAAGAGTTTTCCCCTGCTATGAATGATAGAATGACCCACAGACAAAGCTGAAGAGTATGGGGGCGCTGTGGCATCAATCATGTCAATGGCATATTGGATACGACTCCCGACCCCTAGTCGGAGGACCCGAGTTCGATTCCTGCGTAGTGCTTACGTCCTTATGTGTTTATCCACCATGTCCCTCTCGACCCAGGTTTAGAAATGGGTACCTGGCAATAATAGTGTAATAGTAATGGCAAGGCCCTCTGGTAGAGCGGTGGCAACACTGAAGAGGCTACCCTGGATAAATACGACCTTACAATATAAATGCAATGTTTGTTGTCCATTGGCCCCTGTGAGGACAAAGATCTTTACAAAGATAGGCTCGGAAGACTACTAAATGGTACACTGCAAAAAGTCCGGTGTTAAATATGAAACACACTAGCTGGTATTAAATTTCAGGTGCTCATTTATGGTGTTAGATTAACACTTCCTGTTGTCATTTCAAAATATAAAATCATCTATTGAATAGTTTCTTAGTTATTGTTCTTCTTGTTGATTTTGAACTTCAACAAGACGATGGAATATTTTCCGATAAAGTACTTGATTTTTGAAAAAAAAAAGGTGTAAACACATTTACACAACAGTAACACCAGTTGGTCTGGTCTCCTATTGAAGTTGGACGGGTGTTATACCATTGACATTAACACCAGCAATATCAAACCAACACCATGCGGTGCCATTGCAGAATTAACACCAGCGCGGTGTCAATACATCACCAGCTACAGTGTCAAATTAACACCAGAAAGGGCCAGGTGAACACTTTTCAACACCATCAAAACGTACTTTCTACACCTGTCGGTGTGGTCCTCTGGTGTTAAATCTAAAAAGAACAAAGAAAAAAAAAACCCTTTGATACCGAAGGGCTTGTAGTCGCACTTTTTAGAGGACTGTAATCTACTTTCAACGAACACATTGTACATAACATGTTTGTTTGTTTGTTTGTTTGTTTGTTTGTTTGTTTTTCCTTTACTTCTGCACAGCAGAGCAATAGATATTTCGGTATCGCCAATGCGCAGAAGTTTTCTACGCAGGTTGAAGAGCCCTGTCACAGGTGCACTGTGGGCCTCCTCGGTGCCATTGTCGCTTCCGGTCGGATATCTCGCTGTTCCCATACGATTCAATATTTGATATATTTGTCTGCTTTTCCGTTGTTACTCTAGCTTTTTTTTTTCTAGGCTAAAATACAGCTTTATAAGAATTTTAGTGATTTGCGATCACTATAGAGTCATGGTTCACTACTATAAGGCTTCATTGTGCTAGTCACATGATGGGAAGCGAAGAAATCTTCAACAGAAGATACCCCTGGATAAAGACAGAACATGACCTGAGTGCACATGCAGCCAGCCGCACCCGGGGCAAGTTTTTCCCCTGGGTTATCCCATAATGCATCAAAAAAAAAAAAAACAAAACAAAACAAAAAAACAAAGGCAGCTCTGGCACAATGACATCTTCACCCCTCTAATTAGTACGACGGATATTTTTGAATCGTGACATCATTAACCACTTAACCCTCTGAATACTAGTATGCCACATTAATTATCTGTCCTCAGGTTTGTGTGTGAAATTATTGCGATATATTGGACTCATTTGCACGAAAAGGGTTAATTTAGATGCTTCCATAACCTTCAGTTTATATCTTGTTTTTCGAGCTTTCTCTTAGGTCGGATTGTACTTTTGAAGTTTGGGTCAACTTGAACATATGGCATTTCACTTTATTGATGGTAAAATTGCCACGAGGGATAATTGTTGACCGCTCTTGATTTCCGCTTTTCAGAAGAAGTCTGTCGTCAGCTGATTGTTGCTATTTTATGACGTGTTGTCACTCATATCAATGCGGCGAGATAGTATGTGTCGTAAAAGCGCTAAAACAACTGGCCTCTTTGCAACGATTGGTGGATGGTGTAATCGGTGCGCTTTGTTTTGCAATCTCACGTTTGTTTGTTATTGTTTTTTATGTGATTTTTGTGGGGGTGTTTTGAGTGTGTGTTTTGGGGATTGCTTCTTTGATTTTTCCTCAAATTGCAAATTGCACGTGAATGAAACTATATAGTTTGCACGATTTGTTAGACGATATTGCTTATTGTTCCCTTTTCACGAATTCAACTATTAGTATAATAATAGTCTTGGCAGCTCATACCTGAACTAAAGGCTCACGACTTCAGTGAATAATTGCGTCAAGTTTTCACAGTACATTGCAATGACGCAAGTGCACATGATTATCAAGAATGTTTTTTATTCTTGCTGTTACATATAGACCTGAACGCTCTATGCTGGTGACTTGTTACGCATTTTCTCTTTCAGCAACACTTGGCAAACAGATTACAAGTATTAGCAATCCACATGGAGTATAGAAAACTGTCTCCACCTGTTTGCATTGGAGTTAATTTTTGTTATTCAGAAGGTTCGTTAATCCGAAACAATGGGGTTCGATATTTCCGAAGGTGCAAGGGTTATTCTGAAAATGAAAATACAATCGTTAGTGCGGAGGTATGTTAATTAGAAAACAAGATAAGGTTTGTTATTCCGAGGATTAGTCAGTAACACTTTCCTTTCCTTTTCGGAATAACGAAGCTTTTTCAGCATTTGGATTAACGACCTTACGGAATAAAGAGCCTCAGTTATAATTTTCGGAAATAAATTATACGAACCTTCGGAATAACCCCATAATGTTTGGATACGCGATTCTTATTAAGTTGTTTTGTTTTGTTTTGTTATTTTTTTGACCAACAAACATCTAGCACTCTAGGTATAGGGAATTATTTTGTGTGTTCGGTCTGACAAACATTTGGAATAATGAACCTATACATACTGTGAAAGGAATCTTCGGAATAGAGAGCATCACCTTGCACTGGTCCTGTTTGCTTGTTTTTATTGCTTTGTTATTTCACAGTCGCTCCGTTTATGTGCTATGATTTTGTTTCTTCTTTTGAGTGTGCGTCTGTGTGTGTGTGTGTGTGTGTGTGTGTGTGTGTGTGTGTGTGTGTGTGTGTGTGGTCGCCCGCTTCATTCGTGTTTGCAGGGGAGATATAAACAACCAGGGCCGGCGGAACGGGGGGTGGGGGGCTCGGGCCCCCACTTCTTTTTTTTTTTTGCACCATACAAAGGAATACTTAAGGTGTCACCATTTGAGCACCCCACTTTTTATCTCCACGCAAGTGCGCTGAAGACCTTTTTTGTTTGTTTGATTGTTTTTGCTTGTGAGCTGAAGAAACCCGGAAGTGGATTTTTTTTTTTGCTTTGTTTGTTTGTTTGTTTGTTTGTTTTTGCTTGTTAGCTCATGAAACCCGGAAGTGGGCCCCTACCACACACACACAAACACACTTTTGAAAACGTGGCGCGGGCGTATACAACGAATATCATTTAGGTCTACATGTATATCTAAGTTGTAAATCGGGTAGCTATTAGGCCTACTCGTGCTTGAGCAGAAACCTATCCTGTTTGTTCATAATTCAAGGGATGGTACAGTATTGGTGGAGATGAAAATTGGGCTTTAACTTTTTTTGTGAGATACCAAGAAAACACTTATGAAATAATACTGAGCATACCATTTTAAGAGGAATTCAAAGTTTATTCGATGAAAATCGGGTTTGGAATAGCTGAAGCATCCAAAAACAAAGTAAAACAAAATGATCGTAATAAAATGTGGGTCCCACACTTTATTAGGATGGCTCTGTTTTGGATATCTCAGCCATTTCAAAATCAATTTTCATCAAATAAACGTTGAAATCCTTATGGAATTACATGCTCTTTCATATTTCATAAGAGATTTCTCACTATCTCACCAAAAAATGATAAAAACCTGAAGTTAAGTCTCAACCAAAACTATACGATCCCTTTAAGATTTAATGACAGGGAGTAGTAAATAAGTTTCCATTTTTGTCATGCTCAATTTGATTAAACCCTATAAAGGCCAAGGGGGGGGGGGGACATTGTGCCCCCACCATAATTTCGTTTGCCACTCCTACACCCTTTACCCGATTTCGATTGAATTTGGTGACTTTTCCTAACATCTTATTGCAAACATTTTGATATATAATTCAGCTATGTAGGATATTGCTGGTTGCCATGTCAACCGTAAACTGACAATCATGTTCGTCAGATTTTGCATGATTTTCTATTCTAATTTCAGTTAACAATATAATAATGGATGAAAGGGGGTTTTCTTGGCTGTAATTTGCTGAAGTACCAAAAATGTGTAGTAATTATGGTTGTGAATTACCCTGAAATGGTCTTTTTAGTATATCCTTTATTCTTTATATGACATAGGCATCAAACAATTATTCATATAATATAGAAATAATCGAAAACACAACATTTTCCACAGACTATACCCTTATATTTTGTGTTATCTTCACACAAGCTTTGCCTGTAATACCATTTGTTTATCATATTATCAATCTGCAAACTCAAAATTACAATATTTTGTAAATACACTGCAAAAACATCAGTGTTAGATTTAACACCATGGGTGTTAAATCTAACACCGATCAAACTTCAATAGAGGACCACACCCACAGGTGTTGAAAATGTATTGTGACGGTGTTAAAAAGTGTTCGCCTGGCACTTCGTGGTGTTGATTTGACACTGCGCTAGAGTTAATTCAATAATGACACTGCATGGTGTTGATTTGATATTGGTGGTGTTAATTGCAATGGTATAACACCCGTCCAGCTCCAATAGGGGACCACACCAACTGGTGTTACTGTGGTGTAAATTTGTTTACACATTTTTTCAAAAATCAAGTACTTTATCGGAAAATTCTTTATCGTCTTGTTAAAGTTCAAAATTAACAAGAAGTGCAGTAACTAAGAAACTATTCAAAAAACAATTTTAAATTTTGAAATGACACCCGGAGGTGTTAATCTAACACCATGAATGAGCACCGGAAATTTAACACCAGCTCGGTGTTTCATATTTAACACCGGACTTTTTGCAGTGTATGAAATGTGATACCATGTACGTATCACATTCCAAGCAATACATCATAGGTTTCATATTATTTCTTTATATTGTAATGAATAGTGCCCCCATATGTTGACCTCGAGAAATTTCAACCATAACAAATAGTGATGGTTGATTTGCTTTTCCTTTCTAGTAAATCTGAAAATGATTTGTATAGATAAAAAACACATATACGGGGGATAAAGAAATGAAAATTAAAAAAAAAAAGGTTTTAGCGTTATTTCCAATGTATTTCTTTATATTTTGGTAAATAACGCCCCCAATGGATGACCTCGAGAAATTTCAAATGTTGGGTCATGTATAGGGTATGAGTTGCTCTACCCATGGAAGGGTTCAAAATAACTTGGGCTTTATAATAAGGTTAAATGCAAATCAGTGGTTATACCTGATGACTGTCCCTGCCACAGGTTTCATTTCAATCTCGTTTACTTGGTGATCCGTCTTGTGAACTCTCCTGAAATAACCAACATCACGTAAAATGCTTTATATCAATTATAGAAAGTCGGTTTTGAATAGCCAACTGCACAGCAGACTGATATTTCTTTTTATTCTTTATTCGAATTTCGTTCAATTTCATATCACAAAATTTACTTTCACAGAAACAAAAACAAAACAGTATGCAAAGACAAACTGCATTATACACAACATTGTACAAAATAATGTCAGTCTTACACTACAGGACCCTATACAGACAAAATGCAGTGATGCAAACATTGTGCAAAATAATGTTAAACTTACATTGTAACGAAATCCGCTTTTTTTTTAACACACATAATATTCTCGCAAAAATGCCCGCAAAACGGGGACATGATAGATAGTTTGCTCAAAACAAACGGGACATATTCCATTGCTTCTCAAAATAAAAACGACATCAAGGCTGATGACTTCTGAACGCGAGCACGCACACGCACAAACACACTAAACAGACAGTGAAAAAAAAAACCACAGTTATACGTAAACATGGTCATTTCAAATATCTTCAGTATCTCCAAAGCATCAATTTTAATATCTCTAACTTGTCACGTACGATTCTGCTATGGCAATGTACAGTTATCACATGCCATTACAATTATTAGACCCGATAGCTGATGTTATTGCATAAATCCTGAGGTATTTTATACCCTAAACAAAACAAATACAAAAAACCCTGAATTTGACGTCACATATACGCATGATGCATTAACCCATCGAAGACTAGTCCCGAGTATACTCGGGTAAATGTCTACAGGAAATGCGTGGCATAGCAAAATGACCCTGTACTCAATGGGTTAATGGATAGTTATAGGCATACACACACTGATGAACACTGTGCCCGGGAGCCGCGGCGGGGAGAAGCGGAAGACCCGTGTTGCTTTAACAGTCATTTAGATTCGTAATCGGAAAGACAGTCGCTATTAAGAAAATGTCGAAATGCCCTATTATTGCACTAGAAAAGAGTTGAGGTCGGCAACAAAGGCGATAATAGCATACGTATGCATATTGATATACAAGCAAGCAAAAACAAACACACAAGCAAACATTACCAACCAGATACACACCGTCAAATATTCATACATCTGTATGTGTATACATCAAGCTGTATATCGATATCGTCGTAAAGCCAGTTCACACATACACACAATATACTGTACATGTAATGAAATAAACAAAAACTCCTCAGTACTTTGTAATTTTGTAAAGCAATGAGCCTCGTTTACGTACGTCTTTGTGAGTAGCCTACTTCATTATGTAAGCTCATAGAAGATCTAAAAATATACGGTTATGCGTTGGGGAAATAGCATATACAATGTATTTTGAATCAGAGATTCTACATGTCTCTTCTCGTACCGTATATCAAAATGAAAAGCACAATTATCTTAAAATATTGGACTGCACTGCGCGGAGTCGGCTGTGATGCCTCCGCTTCCTCATGTAATCACTCGAAGCTGACATAAGCACTGATAACTTCATTAAATTTGATACATTTGATAAAATTTACTTCTCTTGACCACTGACCTCAAGAAATGACCTTTAAGCTCACTGCATATGAAGGACATACAATAGTATTTCCTTATTCTGCTACATTCGCTATTGCAAACAGCATTTTTACTTTGTATTCCTCGGAATTAGGAAAAGGACATCTACATGTATCTGTAAAGTTTCGTTGACTTTTAACCCTTTCCATTTATTTATTATTTCATTTCCAACAGAAATACAATAACAATAAGACATTTAGGCCTACATATACATGGTTACACAAAATAAGTACACTTGTATATTGTAAAAAACGCACACACACACACACACACACACACACAGAAAATACTTTGAATGGAAGTATAATGCTGCAGCTTTTATGACTATACCAACTATACCTTTCATTGTTCATCCGGCTAGTTTTTTCATTTGATTTGATTTGATTTGATTTGTTGGTTCCTGCATTATATCATTGCTCATGCAGATACATGTACACATACATTGTTGGTGTCATACATATACATAAACATTAACTGTTAACAAACTAATTTTTTTCATTGCCTTTAGGATATAAAGCAATACAGTCTCTTCATTGCCTTTACAATGTACAACATTTTATGAGCGATGCAATGAATAATACAGAAGTTGCTTGATTTGCATGCAGCCCTAGTACATATAGAAAAATAGGAGGGAGGAATGACTTGCATCGAGATAGGATAAAGAAAGGAAAAAGTATAAAATGGAGAGGTCTGTCTGTTTTCGCTAAAGCTTTACACAAAGTTAGATCACCTGGATCACTGATTAGTAAAGCACAGCAAAATATTTTCTCACCGAGGTACAGGTGAGCAGCGGCTAGTTTAGACACATAATAGTAACTTCATGTAGCCTTTCTTTGCCTGGTGCCGAAAAATCAACTGAAACTTGTTTTTGCCGTCATTGTAGTTCTGCCTTATACCCCTTTCAGGTAATCGCGGTTCAATTATCCGCATCCAAATAATGCGGATGAAGTATTCAAAATCGCGTTCATATATCTCATGAAGTGCGCACTACTTTTACGAGCGCCCGTTCATATAACGGTGCGAAAGACGGGAGTATTTGTCATGGTTACTGCGCACGCCTCTATAATGACGTAATATTTCCGGTGCTATATACTCACGTGTGTATGCACAGCTCTCGCTCAAGCTCAGCAATCAACGGTTGTGCGGGAAATCGAGTGACCTTTGACCGAACTGTGGAATGTTAGTGCGCATAAGTCGTAAAACGCGTTCATGTATTCTCGATCTACTCCTCATGCTGCAATAATGCGGATAATAGCAGCATCAAAATAATGCGCACTTTTTTACTCCTCTCCCGTTCATGTAATCAAAATTTTACGACTTATTGCTCCTATTATCCGCATCCACGATTACCTGAAAGGGGTATTAGATGGTGACATTGATATGGGGGATACAAAAGCTCAATTCACCCATGCAATGAGGCAGAGGCATAAACATGTTTCGTAGGCTGAACAAACATTAGTCTGTTTTCCAACCTTAAGACAGGAACTGATACTCTCTTTCTCCACACCGGCTGTTTCATCTAAAATGAAATGCGCCAAAATCCCCTCCTTTATATGAGCGGTAGTCTGTTGCATTAAAAAATGTATTTTTTATTAAACGTCAAATGAAACAAAACCTGCTTTCAGCCAATCACGTCATGTTTTGATATTTTAACTGTTAATGCAAGGTCAGGCCCCCTGGCTCGTTTGAGACATTTCAAGTCGAACTGAGGATGTTCGAAACGACTTAAACTGATAATTCACCTGCAAACATTCTAAATGATGCTGTATTTGTCACACACTAGTGATGATTTCATACACAAAGTCTTTTTGATGTGATGTTCGAATCTCTAGCGGCTCTTTCCCTGAAGTCTTCACTGCACCTTGATCCTTTAGCCTTCTGTCAAGCCGCCTCTTCCTTCGTATGTCCATCACCACGTACCGGTCTTTGGCAAAGAACTTTTGGTAGACAGGGGCAAAGGCGAAAAAAGAAGCGGAAGTGACGTACAAACCCATAAATGCAAAGATGGCTGCTCTGTAAGAACCCGTTCTGTCTATTGATTGGCCTGAAAGAGTACAGAGACAAAAGAAAGAGACAAACAGGAGTTAAAAGTCAAATATTCATTAAAATAGTTAAAAAGTCATGTCAAATTCTAATGAGTGATCAAGCGATCACATTCTGAGTCATGACCTGGCCAACCATGCTGCCATGTTTGTCTCCAAACATGGCAATTGGACAGAAATCAAGTGGATCTGGGCATCGTTTCATAAAACATGTTATCAAAACAAGTTACAATATGTTATATGCTACTGAAATCCTTGCATCTGATTGGCTGAGAGCAAATTTGTCATAGAAATGTGGCAGTTGTTGCTGATAACAAGTTTTATGAAATGGGACCCTCATACAGACTTGATCAAGGTTATTCAAATTCATTAGATTCTTCCGTCGAGATGTTTTCATTGCAACTAACTGACAAATTGCCCTAACCGACGCAAATAAGCACTGACTTGGTCGGTGAAAACTGGTTCAGTAGTAGCCATGATAAAAGAAATCATGGGCGCACGTACCGCACGTAGCAGGATGCGAACCTTTGTGGAGATAATACCATGCCTGTCCGGAGATAAGGAGGCCTGCATGAGTTCGCATCCTGCTCGAGTACGTGCGCCCATGATTTCTTTTATCATGGCTACTACTGAAACACTGATCAATAAAATTCAGCGCTTATTTGCATCGATGTGGGGCAATTTGTCAATCATTTGCAATTGATCAAGGTTGTTTTTATAGCCACCAAAAAAAAAAAGAAAGAACAGAACCAAAATTACCTGCCTCGAAAATAGTCTCGATATTAGATACACAAGTTATCATGACTGTTCCGTTGAAACGGGTTGAACCGTCTGTTATTTTTGCCGATGTTAAAGACACTGTACAGTAAAATCAACTTAAGCTTCTGCTCCGACACCGGGAGCATTTATTTGAAGTCGATAGGACAAAACAACAACAACAACAACAACAACAACGATTTGATGTGGTATTAAACCGAACGAGATTTCAGTCAGCTCAACATGAAGTGTAGATAAGACTGTGCTTTGGCAAGGTATAAACAAGTGTGCTATAAATCGAGTTCTGTCTCCTCCATAGAAACAATGACAAAGACGTCCAGATCTTGACACAAAATCTTGTGGCATCTCCAGTAATATGTTGTACTGATATGGATTACCAGAGGGAAAAACCTGTGTGTGAAACAGCAGGAAGCTATGTATGCCTTACAAAGGTTAACAGGTTTTCTTTTCTCAATCTTAATACGAAATGTGTGTCCATGCTACAGAGACTCACCCACAAGGGAACCGAGGAGGTAGCCAATTCCGTTCGAGAACACGATGACTGGCCAAGTGAGTTTCGCGCGCTCCGGACCGAAGAAGTCATTCGGGAGTGTGTAGAGCATCGTAGTAGTGATAGGCATCATTACGCCTCCGATCACTGTAAGTCAAGAGACAATTGAACAAAATGAGGGCGTCAGTCAAAACGGAAAGTAAAAACAAAATAACGATGATAGGCATGATAGGATGAGGACATCCGTACGCACAGCTTGATGACGAGAAAGAACCATTCTCGTCCTCTCAAACTTTTTCTGTATACGAGAATACGAGATCTCGCAGCTCGCCGTAATTCTCGGACTCAAAATCTCGAGAAGACGAGATCTAGGGCCTCGCCATCTTTCCCTAGCGGACCCCAAAGTTCGAGGGAACGAAATCTCACATCTCGGCTTCTTATTATTCGTACCCGAGAAATAGAGAAGACGACATCTTAGTCTTCACCTTTTTTCCCCCTGCGATGTCAAAAAAAAAAAAAAAAGGGGGGGGGGGGGGGGTAGGGAGGAAAAGAAAAAGGTCGAGAAGTCTTGGAGTCGATTCGTTTCCCCCGACACATTGTTTCCTGTCATTTCGGAGGGGGAGGGGTGAATGAGGGAAAGCATTACTGCAAAACTCACCCTGATCCTAGTATTGTTTAGGAAACATGCAAAAAGGAAAAATAAAACAGGAGGAAGTGTGCAGTGACATGAATTGCAACTTATCAGTGAAATAAGTTAGTCATTATGAATTCCGTAAATCGTAAATCGTAAATCGTTAGGTCGCCTGATAGACAATCCAGGGGTGATGGCGGATGTATTTAATGACTTTTTCGTCAACCTCGGGCCAGACCTTGCCGAGAAAATACCTTGCTCTGGGACACCTTTTCATTCGTTTCTAAGGGATAGGGATGAACTGACTTTGTTTTTTGTTCCCACTGTCGAAGAAGAACTTAAAGAAATCGTTCGGAAATTAAATGACAAGAAAAGGACAGGTGATGGCGGAATTTCAGTTTTTCTTCTAAAAAACATAATAAATGAAATAATTACTCCCCTTAACTTATATTTTTCATCAATCTTTGTCAACTGGAAAAGTTCCCGAAAAGATGAAAATTGCTAGAGTAACGGTTCCCATATTCAAAAAGGGTGCTAAAGAATCTGTTAGCAATTACCGCCCGATATCTCTTTTAACTTCAATTTCAAAAATTGTGGAAAAGCTTGTCCACAAACTAAATCTTATATTTCTTATCAACTGCAATATTCTTTCAAATTTTCAGTTTGGATTCAGAAAACAACGTAGCACAACCCACGCTTTGTTAGCTTACATTGATATAGTGGCACATGCTTTAGACGACGCTTCCCATACCATCGGTGTTTTTCTCGAGCGTTTGACACGATTGACCATATTTTGCTTTATAAGTTAAGCCATTACGGCATTCGTGGGGCAGCTCTAGAGTGGTTAAAATACTACCTTAAAGGCCCCATGGCTAGTAAGTAGTAACTGATCAGTTGGAATCAGTAGGAATGCTGGGGGATGGTTTTTCCAATCCCTGTGGGATTCATTTAAGAGTACATTACATATCTATTGTTGTGTGAAAATCATTTGCTTCAGAATGGTCTCATATTCAAGTAATGTGCAGTTTAATGTTTCCAGGTTAGCATGCCTGTACAGTGACGGGGCGATCGTTAACGGCACAACTGCACATTACTTGAATATGAGACTATTCTGAAGCAAATAATTTTCACACAACAATAGATATATAATGTACTCTTGAATGAATCCCACAAGGATCGGAACAATCATCCCCCAGCACAACTCCCACTGATTCCCACTGATCAGTTACTAGCCATCCCCTTTAATAGAAAGCAATATGTTAATTTGTATGGTCATGAGTCTCTTTTGAAAACAATTTCTTGTGGTGTCCCCCAAGGTTCCCTGGTTGGTCCGTTATTATTCATTTTGTATATAAACGTATATAAACAACCTCAAAAATTCGTCACAGATTATTTCTTTCATATGTTTTCCTGATGACACAAATGTATTTCTTTCACATCGTAACCCTAACACGCTTGTATATACATGTAATTATGTTAAACAATGAACTGAAACTTGCTCAGTCCTGGATACACGCCAATAAGTTATCACTAAATACTGATAAGACGCATTATATGCTGTTCAGCAACTCTCTGCACTCTGTTCCTGATCACGTCAAGATTATTGGTATTGATTTAATCCAGGTCGATAGTATTAAGTTTCTCGGACTTTATATTGATAGTGATCTATCCTGGAAAACCAGGAATTTTATCCAGTAACGCAGGAATTTTAAAAACCAGCTGAAATATTATTTCCCCATACATATACTATAAACTGTACACTCAACAATGATTTCCCCTTACCTCAACTATGGAATTCTATATTATAGCATGGAGTATTTCGTCCAGATTTCTGCTTGATTCGCTTTTCCTTCTTCAAAAACGGGCTATCAGAATCGTCAATAAGAGTACATTATATGTCTATTGTTGTGTGAAAATCATTTGCTTCAGAGTGGTCTCATATTCAAGTAATGTGCAGTTTAATGTTTCCAGGTAAGCATGCTTGTACAGTGACGGGACATTGAACTGCACATTACTTGAATATGAGACCGTTCTAAAGCAAATAATTTTCACCCAACAATAGATATACAATGTACTCTTAAATGAATCCCACAAGGATTGAAACAATCATCCCCCAGCATTCCCACTGATTCCCACTGATCAGTTACTAGCCATCCCCTTTAAAGACATTGGGGTGCGGTAACAGCTGGTATTTTTATTTTCACTGCACTGCATCTGGTTGTTGGATGTCTTTTTATTTTATCTGGACTTGCAGGTGCATGTGTTCTCTTCTCTATACTTCCCCGTCTCTTCTGAAGACGCGAAATGTATGATTTTCTAAAACTGACTTAACCGTATACCATTGTCATTATAATATGATTCACATTTGTTATTACTGCCAAAATGATAACTGCTCATCCGCTTACAGCATGTGGCTTATCCGACCTCCAGACCTGCATGAGAGAATAATTTGCAATATTCCTGCACTATAGTGTTTTTGTTTTGTTTTGTTTTGTTTTGTTTTGTTTCTTTCTCTTTTTTTTTTTTTGGGGGGGGGGGGGGGTTCTCTATGTTTTGGTCATTTATAGTACCCGTGCTCCTCATCTCAATCTGTAGCTCGAATTTAATTGGTACCTACGCTCCACAAGCTTGCTTTTTAGTAGGTTCCTTCATTTCTTTAGCATTCATTCCCATATTCCAACTTTATAGATCAACAACTATGTTTTATAATTATGTTTGCAATATTCTATGTATGTCTCCTAGCTGGATATTATGCATAGTCCCTATTTCATTTTGTAATATTATGCCTCCTAGCTGGATATCATGTATTATTCAATTTTGTTACATTAAGTTGATGTATTTTTTTATCATTCATTGAGAAATATGAAAATAAATGAAATGAAAAATGAAATCATCTTCCACAATTTGTTAGGATGAAGAGCGGCGTGTATAAATGTTTTGGTTTATAAGCTGAGCTGTGTTATTATGATCAAATCAAATTCTCTAGGGCGCATTTCCATTTTTTGAATCATCACACATACCATACTAATTTTGTTTATTCATGACTTTATTCAAGTTCAAGGCAGAGTGAGAATGACATAAAATAAACAGGTCTACCGTTTCATACAAAACGAATTTCAATTGAATGTTAACATTAAGTTCTAAGATTAGTATATAATTTTGAACAAGTATAATGAGGTGCCCGCACCTCGTCAGGGGCCCTAATACCGTCACCTAAAATTGTTACAAGCGCACTGAAACAGAAATTACGCCTGGGACTGTGTTCATATAGTACGCTTGAAACTTGGCAAGCAAACTGTGGTGAAAACCGAACAGTTTTTCGCGAAAATATGAAGTTGTAAGTATCATCATGGTCACCCGCACGCATCTTTTACGTGCTTGTCTATGTGAGCATCACGGTCACCCGCACACGTCTTTTACGTGCTTTGTTAATGGGAGCGCGAGTGACGAGTTGCGGCACCGCATCGTTCGCGTTTGAGGACGATAGCTGCAAATTTCCGGTATCGATCAGTGAACTTGTGGTTCTATTGGAATCTTCAGCATGTTTCCTGTATGTGAGTGGGATTTCATGGAATTTCAGGGACGAAATGTGATCAAACATGCATAAACATTAACTACGACGAGGTGCGGGGGTCACTCAACTATATACACGTACATACCAATCAGAATCTGAGCACGCGCGCGCGCACACACACACACACACACAACATACTCAAATAGAAATTGTATAAAGGGACATACAGCTTTATGTCTCACCGGCTGCAATACCCAATATTTTGCCGATACTGTCGGCAACAAGCAGTGAGGACATGACGGCTACACCCACGATGGATGCGGTGAACGAGAAAGCGATGTTGGGCACAGGAAGCAGTTCGCCTAGCAACGAGACAAGGAGTTTCCCGATTAGATTGGACACGCCCATGACCATGAGAACCAAGGACCCGTCATCTTTCGTGAAGCCAGTTGATACCATATAGCTCACCTGATGACGAAGCCAGAAGAGATAAACAATATCAGCGAATAAAAGGAATACACCTGCCAATCGGATTTCGACAGAAAAACATCATTTCATTCTAATGAACAAGAGATAAACGAATATAAATTGGTATCAACTCTGCGTATAGAAAGTTATGCTTTTGTCTGCATTTGCGCAGTGCACTCTTGGGTAAGCTTCTGTCACTGAATCTTTCTGAGAACTAGATATCGGATTCCTTTCCCTTTTTGCGCTTTCTGTTGGCCTATTGATTGCTTAATGTCATGTAGAAATGTACAACCTATACATGGCACAATGTACATGTGAAGAGTTTGTTTGCAAAAACCGATAAGTCCATATTTGCCAAATGGAAATATTTGCGATTAAAGGTCAAGAAAAACAGAGAGAATAATATTAATAAGAAAAAATTGCTTCTTTTGACCATAACTTCAAAACTGTACCTTTATATGTTTTGTTTCAGGGTCGGCAGGGATGAAAGCACACAGCTGAGAGAATGTCTGCCAGCAGTGGCTACCTATGTTGCACTATAGACACAGCACATGTATGCACACACTCACCGCACACACACACACACATGCATGCATGCAAATATACTATACATGTACATAAACTGTGAGTCAAAAAAAAAATCGACTCTCGCGAAAGTCGCATTTTCTTTTTTCTTTTTCAGTCCCTAGAGCTTCGGCTCGTGCGAGGTTTGCTGTACCCAGGTATATGCACCATTTGCCATAGCCTGTAGCTTGTCACTACAATTGTATTTTCATACTCATTGTTGCCTCTCTGTACTACTCCCTTTGAGGAATATTTCATTTTGATGTTGTCATGGGAACTATTATCATGTTTTCGTTGTTTGTTTGTTTTTTGTGTTTGTGTTTGTGATGTAATGTATTTTTTTTTGTAAGGCAGCTCACCACAAGCTTTGCTTTTTTGAGGTTCTGCCTTCCTGTACAATAATTTCATGCGTGTGATTTCCTACATGAAAAAAAGATGGAAAATAAATGTTATACAAACTTGAACTTGAACTTGATATGTAGTGACCAATGTATAATTTAAATGATATTATTTTGTACTTTATGACAGAGACCTTACTTCAAAATCTTCAAAAATGGACATCGGTTTTTGCGAACAAACTCTTCATGTATATTCTTTTAAGGCCTACCCCTCGAATACAAACCAAAGGGTCGGATGGCTGCTTTCACGACAAGCTACCACTTATATGTACAGTGATTTGTCAATATACTGGTATTCCAAGTGACATGCGCAAGCACAGAATCAAGTATTTTTATCAAAAATACACCTAGCAGACAGAAAGACGCATATGAACAACCCTTCCACAGCAGCTGTAGGAAATGCAATTAACGAGCCTGGTGAAAAAAAGAAGAAAATATTTTCAGAGCAGTTCCATTAATTGCTCCGTTATAGGTTAAACAGAATTGACCTTGCGACAGGCAGTTCCGTGAGAGCACACGAAGGGATAGAGCGGAAAAACAAAAGAAAACAAAATCTCCAACTTCATTGCTGGGTTACAACTTCATCAAGGTTGCTGGTTCCGTTGCTCTTAAAATTCCTTCCCATAACTTTCAGCTACCACTTTGCCCTTTGCTGTCGAGTTCAGCTTGCACTACGAAGAATTTCAAAGAATAATACACGAGGGCACCTGTACATAATTGTAGCAGAATTGCTTAACGATGTCATACTAGTTGAATGTATCTTTTGTTCAATACCATAAGCAGTAAAATCTATTTTTTTTTAAAGATATTCAATGAGAAAATCAGTAGTCACCATGTTGACATAGTAGAAACAGTCTCCAACACCCTGAATGAGGACGGCTAGGATGAGTAAGTACAGCTCTAGATACATGAATGTCGCAAACAGTCTTCTGGACAGAGTTTCGTCTCTGACAACATTCTCCAACGGTTTGTCCTCCCCAGACTTATCCTTGGTCTCTCCTTCCTTCGCACCGACGACAATTTTTCCTGATGAATTCGTTTCAGATATAACATTTTGGCTGTGATCACACTTGGATGCACTCTGGCACGTTTTTGCGTTAGGTTTTTCAATGGCAGTGTCACCGTAATGGCTTCCTTCAACTCCTGATTCTGGCGATCCAAGCGGTTGATCCTCGCCCACTTTCCCCAAATTGTCCCTCGAATGGTTACTCTTATCGTAACTGGGTTCAACGAGGGAGAGCACACAGGGCGTTCCCACGATGCCAAGGATGGCGGCGAGTATCCGGAGGGTTGTCCGCCACCCGTAGGTCTCGAGGAGAAATGTCACAAAAGGAGCGAAGCTCAGTGATCCTGAATGAAATTCAACAGGAGGAAATAATTGTTGGTACCTCACTGTTAGAACGGTGCCGGCAGTATAAAGGAAAATGATTATATCCACACTAGACTTGTAACGGGGAAAGAGAATATGAAATCAATGTCCCGCAATTGCGTATGGGTATGCCACAACAATCCGTGATGAGGTTCATAAAAAAATATTCGTTTTTTTTATCTTTCCGGATGAGTAACCACATTTTTGATAATTGCAAGATTTAACCTGTAAATAGGGAGAAGATGCTGAAGTGTGTGAACTTTCAACAACTCTGATTGGAATATATGTCGCATGTATTGGATATTGAAGGCAATGTACTGGAATTGAATTGAATTGAATGGAATGGAATGGAATCGAATGGAATCGAATTGAATTGAATTGAATTGAACTGAAAGGAATCGAACTGAATTAGATTTACAGTATTTGATTTGAATTGAATTAAATGAATCGAATCGAATTTGATTATCTCCCACCTGTACTGCTTCCACTGAGGGCGAGGCCAGACGCCCGAACAGCATTCTGACTCGGGAAGTACGCGATGATCAGTTTCATCGACGTTATTCCAAGCATTCCGGACCCGAGGCCGAACATGACGCTGTACGTGGCGTAGATCGGCAGGAACACGGGCATGAACGAGGTGGTGAGCACGCCGAGTGTTGCCGCGATGAGACTCGAGAGGACCACGGGTCTGTAGCCGAAGCGCTCTACCGCCATGTTGGCTGGGGGTGCGAGGATAACCGTCAGTGCAACTGGAATAGCACCAGCCCATCCTAAGTCAAGTAACATTGATGTTCACACTTGATAAGAATGTTATGACCGTACATAATACGTGAATAATAATCTTTGTATGCATCGGAAGCACATAAAATCCACAACTGCTGCATGGCATTAACTTTGAGAGAGATAGCAGACACGAGCCTCTTTAGAATCCTCAAAGCCACTAAAGTGCCACAAAAGCGAAGAAGTACGAAGATGACACCGTCACTTAAGGGTAACATGAAGCGAGAGATGAGGCGCCCCTTCTCAACAGAAGTCTGGACTTTTCATTTGTTAGAA